>NC_084746.1:42834409-42981980 GCF_033978785.1 Entelurus aequoreus | reverse complement strand
AAAAGTATCTGCATTTGATTGTTTACATTTGATTATTAGCAATCCGGGGAGGGTGTTAGTTTAGGGTTGTAGCTGCCTGGAGGTGAACTTTTATTGCGGTTTTGAAGGAGGATAGAGATGCCCTTTCTTTTATACCTGTTGGGAGTGCATTCCACATTGATGTGGCATTGAAAGAGAATGAGTTAAGACCTTTGTTAGTTCGGAATCTGGGTTTAACGTGGTTAGTGGAGCTCCCCCTGGTGTTGTGGTTATTCATGTACATACGATGTGTGATTGTAAATAATGTTAATGAGATTAATCCTTAACACAATTCCCTTCAAGAAAAAAGTACCTTGAATAAAAAAAAAAAGCCCTACTCATTGAAAAACAACCCAAAAATGGTTCATAATTTTGAAAACCCAGAAATTGAGACATAATACCTTTATAACCCAAAAAAATTGATTGCTCTTTATAAAAATATTTAAAAAATTTAACCCAACACTCGCAACTCATTAATTGGGTTATCAAAATAACCCAGCATTTTTTAGCGTGCAGAATAATACATTTTAAAAGTGCATAATGAATTAATGTAATTTGTAGCCACAAAGACTGGTTATTAAGTCAAACAGTCGTCAGGATGAGAATGACATATCAGAGCAAGAACCATAATGATGAAGAAGGCTAGACGTAGCTGGGGTCAAAAGTCGTACAGTACAGTTTGACACAAAAGAGCGTCAACAAGGAAGTCATCTCAGGTTTTTCTGATGCAAAACAAGAACGCTGTTGATCTTTAAGCAGAGGTTGTTTTTTCCTTTACCTGTAAAAACATCGATTTATTTCATCCTCCGTAGTTTACTGAGGGTCCATGTTGGTGTGAACATCCATCCATCCATCCATCCATTCTACCCGCTTGTCCCTTTTGGGGTCACGGGGGGGTGCTGGAGCCTATCTCAGCTGCATTCGGGCGGAAGGCGGGTTACACCCTGGACAAGTCGCCACCTCATCACAGGGCCAACACAGATAGACAACATTCACACTCACATTCACACACTAGGGCCGATTTAGTGTTGCCAATCAACCTATCCCCAGGTGCCATGTCTTTGGAGGTGGATGAAGCCGGAGTACCCGAAACCACGCAAACATGCAAACTCCACACAGAAAGATCCCGAGCCCGGGGATTGAACTCAGGACCTTCGTATTGTGAGGCAGACGCAGTAACCCCTGTGCCACCAGTGCTGCCCTGGTGTGAGCGTGTTTTGGTGGGCTGGTTGTAATGTGCAGTGCAAACAGAGCGGCTCGAGAGATGTTTGCACAATCGTCTTGTGAAGATCTGCGCCGGCTGCGGATGAGGAAGTTGTCTGAGTTAATCTGGTTTGAGTCAGGACGCCGTCAGCGTGTAGACAGACGATTCCGGGTGGGGTGGTGGGAGAATGGAGGGGTTGGAGGCTGCGTCATCGCCCCGCTGAGTGCAAAATTGCTGCCCCACTTTCCTTATCCGAGAGAAGCGGGCCAAGGCATGTCATTGCTCCGACTCAGATTAGATGAATAGCGATGATTCCCTCATAAACCTTGAGGAGCAGCGAGAGGCCCCCGCCCCTTCCCATTTTGACTCACGCATGCCCGCCAGCGAGGGGAAAGTTGCCTCATTGCTATTCAGTCTATTTTTACCCGCCTTTCGTCTGCCGCCTCTTTGCCGCCGCCGTGCCTCTTTGTGCTGAGTCCCAGAAAGGAGACTTAGCGAAATCCCTTTCCCAAACCGCTATCAAGCGCCACTTTTCTTCCACACGTCTTGTCTTTGTGCTCCAAGTAGGCCACAAGTCCTCCTCCAAAGCCGAGCCCGCCTCATGATGCTTGTCAGGTGAACAAAGCGCTTCACAATGCGTTTCTTCACGTCAGCTCTCTGTGGTGAAGGAAGACACTTTGCCGCGTGTTCCTGAAAACCTCGTCTCCATTTATGCCGTCCTGAGGAGCTGAGATATCAGCGGTGTAATATTGACACGAGTTAACGCATGTGATGATTAATCACGTTAATCATGTGTAAATCACGTTCCACTCTCATCAACGGCACAGCGGTGGAGATGGTAAGCAGCACCAAGTTCCTGGGGATGCAGATAACTGACAGTATGACCTGGTCCCTACACACCGGAGCTTTTGTAAAAAGAGCTCAGCAGCGCATGCACTTTTGCGTGGGATGAAAAGAGCACAGCTCCCTCCTCCCGTTCTCACCACATTCTACAGAGGCACTATAGAGAGCCTACTGACCAACAGCATCTCTGTCTGGACTGGAGCCTGCAGTGCCTCAGACTGGAAGTTTCTGCAGAGAGTGGTGAGGACGGCGGAAAAGATCATCAGGACTCCTCTTCCTCCTATCCGGAGATCGCAAAAAACCGCTGCCTGACCAGGGCTCAGAAAATCTGCAGAGACTCCTCCCACCCCCCACCAAGGACTGTTTTCACTGCTGGACTCTAGAAAGAGGTTCCGCAGCCTCCGTAGCAGAACCTCCAGGTTCTGTAACAGCTTCTTCCCTCAGGCCGTAAGACTCTTGAACGCATCATATAATCCCCTCAATTCCTCCCAAAAATGGATTAACTGGCTGGAATATAAAGACAGTATAACATACATCCATAACGTGGATGCATATGCAAAAGTGCAATATATTTACCGTATTTCCTTGAATTGCCGCCGGGAATATAGTATTCGCTTGCCTAAAATTACAGCCGGGTCAAACTCGTTTCGCAAAATAATTAGCGCATGCTTGGCACCTCCGCCGGGTCAATATGAGTCATTAAATGACTCCCGCCTCCTGGTGGTAGAGGGCGCTAGTGATCCTTCTTGCGACTACCAGTACTGCAGAAGACCGGTGCTGCAGAAGAAGACAACAAGCAGCAAGCGTGAGCAGCGACCGTTTGCTTGCACTTTTAACATGGAGGATTACATATCTAAAATAAAACCGTTTTCTAAACTGGACTTTCAATCGAAGCAGGAGGTAATAATTAAAGGAATATCTCCAGAGACTTTTAAAACTGAAGAAAGATAAGGAAGACTGCCTTGATCAGAAGCAGCTGCACATGGACATCATTTATAAGTAAAGCTAAGACCATAATAACGTTTTTTTTTAATTAAATGTGCTTTTCATGATAAGGTAAGCGCAGGAGTGGGAAGAGGTTTTAAATTAATTAGCGCCCCTGCGGCTATTCAAGGAAATACGGTATCTGTACAGTAATCTATTTATTTATATCTGCACCTTATTGCTTTTTTATCCTGCACTACCATGAGCTAATGCAACGAAATTTCGTTCTTATCCGTACTGTAAAGTTGTGAAGTGAAGTGAATTATATTTATATAGCGCTTTTTCTCTAGTGACTCAAAGCGCTTTTACATAGTGAAACCCGTTATCTAAGTTACATTTAAACCAGTGTGGGTGGCACTGGGAGCAGGTGGGTAAAGTGTCTTGCCCAAGGACACAACGGAAGTGACTAGGATGGCGGAAGCGGGGATTGAACCTGGAACCCTCAAGTTGCTGGCACGGCCACTCTACCAACCGAGCTATACCGCCCCCAAGTTCAAATTTGAATGACAATAAAAAGGAAGTCTAAGTCTAAGTCTAAACGCAGATGAATCACCCAATGATCAGGTCGAGTGAGGAGACTCCGACTGTTGTGCTCTGTGACAAATTTCACTCCAAAATACACCCTGAGGGGACTTTAGACCAGTTGATCTGCTGTCTCTCTTTTCTGCTCTGGAGAGGGGGGGCACAGATTAGGTGACCACAGATGATTCGCTAGCTGTTCAAAGTCGGGACCCGGGTGGACCACTCCTCTGTGCACCAGTTGGGGACGTCTCTGCACTGCTGACTTGTCTCCACTCAAGATGATCCCGGCTGGCCACACTATGGACTGGACTCTCAGACTATTAACTAGATCCACTATGGACTGGACTCTCAGACTATTAACTAGATCCACTATGGACTGGACTCTCACACTATTAACTAGATCCACTCGATGTCCATTGCACTGGTCACCCAGGGGGGGGGGGGGGGGGGGGGGGGGGAGTCCCCACATCTGCAGTCCCCTCTGAGGTTACTCATTGTAGCCCATTGGTTGAGTTTTTCCTTGCCCTGATGTGGGATCTGGGCAGAGGATGTCATTGTGTCTTGTGCAGCCCTTTGAGACACTTGTGATTTAGGGCTATATAAATAAACTTTGATTGACTGATTGATTAGATAAGACTGTTACCAAGTTTATTCTGAATAAATTCGGATCCAGTGGTCCCCAACCACCGGTCCGCGGACGGTTGGTACCGGGCCGCGCAAGAAAAAAAAAAAAAGAAAAAAAAAAATATATATATATATATTTTTTAAATTAAATCACATAAAAAACACAATATATACATTATATATCAATATAGATCAATACAGTCTGCAGGGATACAGTCCGTAAGCACACATGACTGTATTTCTTTATGAAAAAAAACAAAACTTTGTCCATTTGTCGAAGGTGAGACAACAAAAATGCGGGCTCCCCTGGACAAGGGAAGACTACGAAAAACAAGGTTTCCTTGGCTCCTTGTTAGTGTGCACTGATTTTAGAAATAATGGACATTTTGCTACACATATAATATATCACCATGTTGCTGATTAAACATGTTATAATGCAACAGGTGTTGGGTTTCGGCAGCACAAGCGCTTAGGCACTTAAAAAAAGATGAATAAAAGATTCATCTTTTTCATTCATAATCATCTATGCGGACTGGACACTGGCCGAGAGTTGGTGGGCGGCCGAGGGTGGAGTCGGCTCTCTTGGCTGCTTTGTTGGGTCTGCTCCTGTCTCTGACCATGCTGCCCCCACCCCAGCAGACGATGGCGTGGAACACCGCGGAGGCCACCACGGTGTGTGTGGGTGTTGAAATTATGTTTTTGTTTGGTTGCTTGTCTATGCATGGTGCAATCGTGCGTGTGCAATGTATATTATCGGTTGATTATTTTTTGGCTTTTTTTGTTGTTTTACTTTTGTGGCTGTATTCAAGATTCAAGATTCAAGATGCTTTATTATTGTCCATTCTTTAACATGTACATAAGAACTGAAATTTCATTTTCGGCACAGTCCCACTAAGAGCAGATATACGTTTACAGGGAGACAAGACGGGACCGCCAACGGATCAGCCACTTGCGGCACTCCTTAAAAAAGGTGGGAAAAAGGTGATATTGGGAAAGGGGGGAAGAATAAAAAAAATATCAGTCTAAGGCTGGACACTCGGGAGGGGGTCCAGACTGAGTCCAAGGGAAAAAACCTCACATAGCTTAGCACACATAAACATGTTACATATAATCACAACAACTCGCAACAGAGGGTGGGGGGGGCTGCTGCTCCTATAAAGCGCTACTAGCCATCCATAACCCCAGGAATTAAGCAGTGGTGAAGGCGTTGGTTGAGGAAGGGGCGGGTGCGTGCATGTAAGCCCAATTAACTTGGGTGTGATGTTGAAATGTTTTTGTGGACTGGGGCAGATCTCAAAGTTCGACACCAGGTGTTGTTGAGAAAAAGGGAGGTCAAAAGCGTCCACCGATGAGGTGTCCTCGGGGGTGTTTTTCAGAACAGCCTGTTCCTGATAGCGTCAAGGCCATTCGAGGGAGTCAAATCGTAGATTAGGATGTTGTTTTGTTTTAGCAGTCAAAACAATGACTTGCCTGCTCTATGTGTCCGTGCTGGTTTCTCTCAAATTCAATTAAATTCTCCTTCTCAGCAAACTTCTCCATGATGTGATCCATTTTGCAATTCAGTTCAGAAATCGCCACAGTCTGTGTTCCCACAGCCCGGCCCAATCCTTCCATTGCGACGAACAGCCGTTGGGCTCCTTGAGTGGCTGCCATCGTCTTCTGAATTTGATGATACACCAGAGCAATGCCCGGCTCAATCAGCAGGTGCCCTGTTTATAGAAACGGCACTGCTGGAGTGGCAGCTGGTTGCATCAGCTCTGCTCTTTTAATGTATTTAATGTCCTTTGTGTTCTTTGATGGTAATGTGTGCTATGGCTATGAGGTTTTTTCCCCCCCTTGGCCTCAGTCTGGGCCCAGGCTTAGACTGATTTTTTTCCCCCTCCCCCCTCCCCAGCGTTGACCTGTTTCTCACCTTTTTTGTAAGGGGCGCCGAAAGTTGTCAGACCCGTCATTTCCCCTCGGGGATTAATAAAGTACTTTTGATTCTGATTCTGATTCTGATAATGTTTACCAGGCTCTGTGCAAGTGCAGGCTGGTTTTAAATATAAATATATATGTCATTGTACATCTGTCCATCCATCCATCCATCCATCCATCCATTTTCTACTGCTTGTCCCTCTCGGGGTAGTATATCAAAATAAACATTATAAAACAAAGGTGTAATACCAGCAAGTCATCTTTTGCTGCTTTTCCAGGCTTCTGATCGGACTAAATGTGCATGACAACTGGTGGTGGTTGAAACGACACTCGTTTTAACCCTAGATATGCGTTTTTGAAACTATCCGTGTTCGTGTGGACATTCCCTTTGTGTTCTTTTAGCTGCCGTGAAATTTTGAGAATTTTAGATATAAACGGGAGGTGTTTAGCAACTCTAGCAAGAGGTTGTTTGGCAAGAGGTCAGAGTCGAGGTTAGGTCTTTTAAGCCGAGGATGAATAGCCGCTGTTTTGAAAGCTAAGAGAACAGTACCAGAGGAGAGTGATAAATTAATCAAATTTAGCACTAAAGGTTCTAATATGCACAGCTCCTAATGTGTTTTCTACGAAGTGGGTCTAGGACACATGACATTTGTTTTGTCCCCTTGGTTGCATTAGTTCCTCTAATGTTACATTTTAAAAATGAGAGGGATTATTTTGGAGAGCATTTGTCATAATGTATACATTCATATCTGCATCTATAGAACCCAGTTAGAGTTGGGGCGTGGTGTCTTTAATCCCAATCCCACTTTTGAATTTATAACCCCCACCCCACCCCCAGCCCTCAAAGACGCTCCACATGTACACATGACCACACCCCTGGATGCCATGCCCACTTGAAAGCCCATTATGGATGATGTTGTGAGGTCACATGACCTGGTGGCTGCCATGAAGCAAAAGTGAGCTCCAGCAGGTACTAAGGTGTGAAGAAGGTCGCCATAGTAACAGTGCAGCATTGGCTCAGGTCAGCTTGTGGAGACGAAGACAGACCTCAGGATGTGTCCAGGATGTCATGTAAAACAATAATCGGTTTGAAAAGCACCCATTCTTTGTTCACCAACTAACACACCGTACTGTGTCAAGCCACAAATTGTATTTTGGCAGCCTTCACAACTTTTTGACTATAAAACCTGAAGTGAACTTTGATTTCGAGCACATGAATGAAAAATGAAGACGCTCGACAGGACCATTTGAATAGAATAGAATAGAATAGAATATATCTTTACTGTCATTGTACATTGTGCAACGAAATTGTATGCAAAACTAATTTAGTGCAAATTCATAATAACACATAAAAACAAAAGAACATAGATAAATAGATAAAAAGACATAAAATACATAAAATACATAAAAATACCAAGCACACAGCTCACATGCACAGTCATTATTGTCTTGTGTTCAATCAATCAATCAATCAATCAATGTTTATTTATATAACCCTAAATCACAAGTGTCTCAAAGGGCTGCACAAGCCACAACGACATCCTCGGTACAGAGCCCACATACGGGCAAGGAAAAACTCACCCAAGTGGGACGTCGGTGTGAATGACTATGAGAAACCTTGGAGAGGACCGCATATGTGGGTAACCCCCCCCCCCCTCTAGGGGAGACCGAAAACAATGGATGTCGAGTGGGTCTGACATAATATTGTGAAAGTCCAGTCCACAGTGGATCCAACACATCAGCGAGAGTCCAGTCCATAGTGGGGCCAGCAGGAAACCGTCCCGAGCGAAGACGGGTCAGCAGCGCAGAGATGTCCCCAACCGATGCACAGGCTAGCGGTCCACCCGGGGTCCCGACTCTGGACAGCCAGCACTTCATCCATGGCCACCGGACCTGTGCAACTCCCCCTCCAAAGGGAGAGGGGAGCAGAGGAGAGAAGAAAAGAAATGGCAGATCAACTGGTCTAAAAAAAGGGGGGTCTATTTAAAGGCTAGAGTATACAAATTAGTTTTAAGATGGGACTTAAATGCTTCTACTGAGGTAGCATCTCTAACTGTTACCGGGGGGGCATTCCATAGTACTGGAGCCCGAATAGAAAATGCTCTATAGCACGCATACTTTTTTTTGGCTCTGGGAATCACTAATAAGCCGGAGTTCTTTGAACGCAGATTTCTTGTCGGGACATATGGTACAATACAATCGGCGAGATAGGCTGGAGCTAAACCGTGTAGTATTTTATACGTGAGTAGTAAAACCATAAAGTCGCATCTTAAGTGCACAGGAAGCCAGTGCAGGTGAGCCAGTATAGGCGTAATATGATCAAACTTTCTTGTTTTTGTCAAAAGTCTAGCAGCCGCATTTTGTACCAACTGTAATCTTTTAATGCTAGACATAGGGAGACCCTATGTCTCCCTATGTGTTCAGCGACACTATTGCTCTCAGGTAAAAAGTGTTCTTAAAGGCCTACTGAAATGAATTTTTTTTATTTAAACGGGGATAGCCGATCCCTTCTATGAGTCATACTTGATCATTTCGCGATATTGCCATATTTTTGCTGAAAGGATTTAGTAAAGAACATCGACGATAAAGTTTGCAACTTTTAGTCGCTGATAAAAAAAAGCCTCGCCTGTACCGGAAGTAGCGTGACGTCGCAGGTTGAAAGGCTCCTCACATTTCCCCATTGTTCACACCAGCAGCGAGAGCGATTCGGACCGAGAAAGCGACGATTACCCCATTAATTTGAGCGAGGATGAAAGATTCGTGGATGAGGAAACGTGAGAGTGAAGGACTAGAGTGCAGTGCAGGACGCATCTTTTTTAGCTCTGACCGTAACTTAGGTACAAGCTGGCTCATTGGATTCAACACTTTCTCCTTTTTCTATTGTGGATCACGGATTTGTATTTTAAACCACCTCGGATACTATATCCTCTTGAAAATGAGAGTCGAGAACGCGAAATGAACATTCACAGTGACTTTTATCTCCACGACAATACATCGGCGAAGCACTTTAGCTATGGAGCTAACGTGATAGCATCGGGCTTAACTGCAGATAGAAACAAAATAAATAAACCCCTGACTGGAAGGATAGACAGAAAATTAACAATACTATTAAACCATGGACATGTAACTACACGGTTAATGCTTTCTAGCTTGCCAAAGCTTAACAATGCTGTTGCTAATGATGCCATTGAAGCTAACTTAGCAACGGGACCTCACAGAGCTATGATAAAAACATTAGCGCTCCACCTACGCCAGCCAGCCCTCAATTGCTCATCAACGCCCGTGCTCACCTGCGTTCCAGCGATCGACGGAAGGACGAAGGACTTCACCCGATCATCCGTGCGGTCGGCGGCTAGCGTCGGATAGAGCGTCTGCTATCCAAGTCAAAGTCCTCCTGGTTGTGTTGCTGCAGCCAGCCGCTAATACACCGATCCCACCTACAACTTTCTTCTTTGCAGTCTTCATTGTTCATTAAACAAACTGCTAAAGATTCACCAACACAGATGTCCAGAATACTGTGGAATTTTGAGATGAAAACAGAGCTTTTTTGTATTGGATTCAACGGTGTCCGAATACTTCCGTTTAACTATTGACGTCACGCGCATACGTCATCATACATAGACGTTTTCAACCGGAAGTTTAGCGGGAAATTTAAAATTGCACTTTATAAGTTAACCCGGCCGTATTGGCATGTGTTGCAATGTTAAGATTTCATCATTGATGAATAAACTATCAGACTGCGTGGTCGGTAGTAGTGGGTTTCAATAGGCCTTTAAATCGGTTTGTCCGGCATTTTATTGTCCTGTATCTCCTGCCCGAGGGCAGCAGTTCAAAAATGTTATGTCCTGGGTGAGATGGGTCCCTGATGATGTTTTGGGCCCTTTTGAGGCACCTGGCAGTGTACAGTTCATCTCGGGAGGGGAGAGAGCAGCCAGTGATCTTCATGGCACTTTTTATGACCCTCTGAAGTGCATTTCTCTCTGCCGCCGTGCAGCTGGCACACCATACACACATGCAGTATGTCAGCATTTGGGACTATGAGATGTTTGCATGAAGGGCGCCATGCGGGGAGGGCGGAGGAGAGGGTGGGCGGGGCATGGAAGCAAAGATTTAACAGCGCTGGCATTACATCTGAGAAGCAGCCGGAGCCGATGACTCATTCTGAGGACGTTCATCTCCTCTTCCTCCTCCACTCTGCCGCCTATAAGCATCTCAGCTGCCGGTGGCCGCCGTTTAATCAGCACTGATCACGCCAAGCGTCTGTTGTCCTGTTTGCACATCCTCAGCAAAGCCTGATGGGAATGTTCCAGGTGTTAGGTCCTCAAAGGATCATTTTTGTCCATCTTATCAGGCGGCTGCAGTATAATCAGATGTCACCACAGAGACAGCACGCCATGTCCCCGCTACTGAACTAAAACACTCCAACATACCATCAATGCTCACCACACATGTCTACCTTTTCCTTTTGTCAAGAACTACGGTGGCCTGGAAGTGCAAAACACATTTCTTTCTTTTTCTTTTCTTTTATATATATATTTTTTTCACAAGATGGTGCCGCTGTAGTGGCTGCTGTTGGCAGGATCTCTGTGCTCTTGTGTCATCCTTTTGTGTTCCTGATGTTTCCCTCATGTTTTCATGTGGGGGTTTTTTGGGACGGTGTGACAAGGGGGTGGCACGTTCGTGACTTCTGCTGTGCTTTTTTGTGAACTTCTAGATCTGCTTCCCGGGAGCCTTTTTTGCTAAGTAGACCAGCTGCTGGGTCTCTGCCACACCAGAGTCCGTTTGGAGAGACTGGAGGGGATGTGGATGAATAGACAGGGCTGCGGAGCTGGCGCTGAGCGGACAAGCTTCACAGTGTCTTGGCTAAATGAGCAGGTATCAGACACCTCGGTCTCCTTAGACCAGAGGTTTCCAAAGTGCGGCCCGGGGGCCATTTGCGGCCCCACAGCTAATTGTTTACCGGCCCGCCACACATTCTGGAAATACTATTGTAAAAATAAAAAAGAACATTAAAAAAAGTGGAATGAGGTGAAATCTAACGAGAAAAAGTTGCAGTGTTGACACAAAAGCTGCCATGTAGGCTGTTTTTTTTTCTTTTGTCTTTCTTTATTTTTCTTTTTTTTGCCATTGCTCAAAAAAAAAAAAAATAATGACAAAAAATCCATGTTATAATGAATTATTTTCAGGGCTCCAATTACTTCAAATATTTCACTTTAAAATGTTTTATGTGGTAAATATTGCATATATTGTGTAGTAGCCATATAAAAACATCAAAGTTTTATTTGACAAAAGCGCATAAAACAAACAAAATAATTGTTCCAGCATAAAATCGACAGATATATCTGAAGTTGATCTCGTAACTTAAGTCCATCCATCCATCTTCTTCCGCTTATCCGAGATCGGGTCGCGGGGGCAGCAGCCTAAGCAGGGAAGCCCAGACCTTCCTCTCCCCAGCCACTTCGTCCAGCTCCTCCCGGGGGATCCCGAGGCGTTCCCAGGCCAGCCGGGAGACATAGTCTTCACAAGGTGTCTTGGGTCTTCCCCGTGGCCTCCTACCGGTTGGACGTGCCCTAAACACCTCCCGAGGGAGGCGTTCGGGTGGCATCCTGACCAGATGCCCGAACCACCTCATCTGGCTCCTCTAGATGTGGAGGAGCAGTGGCTTTACTTTGAGCTCCCTTCGGATGGCAGAGCTTCTCACCCTATCTCTAAGGGAGAGCCCCGCCACCCGGCGGAGGAAACTCATTTCGGCCGCCTGTACCCGTGATCTTGTCCTTTCGGTCATAACCCAAAGCTCATGACCATAGGTGAGGATGGGAACGTAGATCGACCGGTAAATTGAGAGCTTTGCCTTCCGACTCAGCTCCTTCTTCACCACAACGGATCGCTACAGCGTCCGCATTACTCACCATCCACTTTTCCCTCACTCGTGAACAAGACTCCGAGGTACTTGAACTCCTCCACTTGGGGCAGGGTCTCCTCCGCAACCCGGAGATGGCACTCCACCCTTTTCCGGGCGAGAACTTAAGTGTTGAAAGTAAAAGAAAAACCTAATAAAAATGTATCACTTTATAAGTGGGGCACTTTTTGAATCCCAAATATATTTAGTGATTTTTTTATTTATCTTTTCACTGTGATTACTCAAAAATATGAAAGAATTCAAATCAGTGGTGTCCTGCATTATTGATCTTTTATGGCTCTAATTACTAAATACTGCATATTTATAAATAAATAAATGATAAATGGGTTATACTTGTATAGCGCTTTTCTACCTTCAAGGTACTCACAGCGCTTTGACAGTATTTCCACATTCACCCATTCACACACACATTCACACACTGATGGCGGGAGCTGCCATGCAAGGCGCTAACCAGCACCCATCAGGAGCAAGGGTGAAGTGTCTTGCCCAAGGACACAACGGACGTGACTAGGATGGTAGAAGGTGGGGATTGAACCCCAGTAACCAGCAACCTTCCGATTGCTGGCACGGCCACTCTACCAACTTTGCCACGCCAGTTTTACTATAAAAAAACTAAGTTGTTTTTGACAGAAAAGCCATAAAACATTTTTTTTAATTTGTATTACTTTATATCAACATGAAGTTGATATAGAGATTTACTGTAAGCGTCAAATAATTTAAAAAAAATAATAATCTGACCTATTTTTAACATTTTAATGACTGAGACCTTTTATGGTCCCCGGGACCCCTAAAGGTAAAAAAAAATAAAAACTCTATATATTTTGTTATGGTTTGAAAATGAAAAATATCAAAATGGCCCCCACATGCTTTAATTTTTCCGTGTGCGGCCCTCAGTGGAAAAAGTTTGGACACCCCTGCCTTAGACGCATTCTCGCTCATCCATGCGGACTGGACACCGTCAGAGAGTTGGTGGGCGGCCGAGGGTGGAGTCGGCTCTCTTGGTTTGCCATGTTGGTTCTGCTCTTGTCTCTGGCAATGCTCCACCCACCCCAGCAGACGATTGCGTGTTTTTTTTGTTGTTGTTTTATTTTTGTGGCTGTGTGTAGAAGTGGTTGGTTGCATCTGTTCTGCTCTTTTAATGTCTTTAATGTCCTTTGTGTTCTTTGATGTTTCCCTCTTACACATGTTTATGTGTGCTATGGCTATGAGGTTGTTTTTTTCTTCCTTGGCCTCAGTCTGGACCCCCTCTCCAGGGGTCCAGGCTTTGACTGAATATTTTTTTGTCTCACCCAGCCCCCAGTTTTTACCTGCTTTTTACCTTTTTTGTAAGGGGCGCCGGAAGTTGGCAGACCTGTCAACGATCCTGTTCTGTCTCCCTGTAATGTTTGTCTGCTCTTGAATGGGATTATGCTGAAAATCTTAATTTCCCATTGGGGATTATTCAAGTATTTCTGATTCTGATTCTGATTCTGATTCATGAAACATTTACAATTACAATTACAATTACAACTAGAAGAGGCAATTCCTGGAGGAATTGCGTGTGAATGCTCCAATGCTGAAGTTGAATTGAAATGCTGACAAAATGTAAAATTAATGTAAGAAATAGTTTGAAAGTTAGAATGGTTTGAATGTTGAAGAGCTGACTGACGCTGAACTGAAATGCTAATGGAATGTATGATCAATGTAGAAATGGTTTAAATTTTGAAATCGTTTAAACGCTGAAAATGTTTGAGTGTTACAATGGTTTGAATGTTGAAGAGTTTGAATTTCCAGGAAAACTGTAATTTGGTTTGGAACTTGGTAAAGTGTTAGTTTGAATGTCCAGGATAAGAGGAATGTGTTAATGTTGGAATGGTTTGAGTAGGTTGAAAAATGTGGGAATTGTGCAACTTGGAAAAATGTCTCATTCATTTCAATGGGAACTTCCTGGAAATTTGGGAATTTGGGGAAAAGCTGGATTTTTAAAAAAAGGATTAGGAGCATGAATGTCCTAAATGAGCTGAATTGGTTGGTGTTGGAATTGTTTAAATCGGGCAAGAAATGTTAAAGTTGTAAATGGTCTTCGAGAATTTCGGGAAAATGGGGAATTTTTTTTGAAAATGGTAAAAAAAAAATTGAATTGTCTGAATGAGTTGAAGTGGTTGGTGTTGGAATTGTATAAAACGGTCAGGAAATGTTGAATTAAAAACAGTTTTTAATTGAGAAATTCAAGGATTTTCTCAATTAAAAACTGTTACTAATTCAACCTTAACCAACTTGGTTTTTGTCCTGAATATGAGGAGTGTTTTGACAGTGCAATGGTTGAAATGGGTTGAAAAATGTGAAAGGAGTAGTCGAACTTGAGGGTGGAAATAGGTTACCAAAAAAACGGGAATTCCTGGAAATGTGTTGAATGTGGAAAATGGTAGTTTGAATGTCCAGGATAAGTTGAATGTGTTGAAGGTGAAATGGTTTGAATGGGTTGAATAATGTGGGAATTGTGAAAGTTTAAAAAAATGGCCAATTCATTTTGAATGGGGAAAATGAAAAAAAAAAAAAAAAAAAGGAGTATGGGAAATACTAGATTTTTTTTTTTTAATTGTTGAAGTAGAGCACACAATTCCTGAACATGCTTTGGAGCATTCACAGAATTACAAAAATCAAGGTGTTCCTGGGCGGCGCCACAGCAGCACACCTGCAACTAGGGATGATACTCGAAACCGGTTTTCCCGGTTGTTTGATAAGAAATGAACCGAGTCCTCGGACTCGAATCCCTTTTTGAGAACCGGTACCCGTTATCGAGACCACTATAGTAAAGGAAAAGAGTTGAGTCTTTATTCGAATCCCGTCCCGACCAGAAATGCTCCGTGGGACATCACAATAAATGACGTCACGTAGCTCAGTCATTAGGCGCAGATAGCGAAAGCAGGAAAACAATGGACGGGAAAAAGCGCTCCAAGGTGTAATAAAGTTCAAAACAAAAGCTATAATCCATCGAATAACTTCACTGAGAGATTTTAGCAGGGTAAAACACATGACGAACACTTTTACGACCAACCGGAAACATAGCAACCAGGCTAGCAACGCACCTCCTTTACGGCAGCTGTCGCAACGTTCTTAAAACAACCGCAGCACATACATATATATACAACATATCTCCCTTTTTTAACTTTTGTTTTTCTTTCCTTGTAAACAAAACAAAATCACACTGTAGATGTGTTGTTTGTCTAATTATAAATAATGCAGACGAGGCGTGTTGGCTGAGTTCTTGACGTTTACTTTCACAGCGTGGCAACATGCAACACTTTTCGGGGCTACCGCGCATGCTCGTAACTCCCGTTGCATGCTGGGTAGTGTAGTTGTTATATTCTCTAGCTCATAACATTTTTCCCCCTATAAAGAAATAATGTTAACTCAATAAAGTGTATTTCTTTTTTTAGCTTTAACTTTTCATTTTTTAGCATTGTAAGCACATTTGCAAAGAACTTTTCTCTTCATAGAAATTTCTTTCAATAAAGAAATAAAGTGCAAAAATGTCAAAGCATCATAACAAACAGTTATGTCAAATAGCAGCAGAAGTGCACTTTTTGGAGAGCTGTATTATTTTCAGTTTTGTGCCCAAGGGACTGATTTTATTTAACACTATATTATTATTTATACACCTATAGTGATCACAGAGACAGCTTGTTTTTGTGTTACTGTATATATTTGTTTCTCTGAAAAATCCCACTTAATATACTTTGGGTAACAACAGTCAATATTTATTTATTTTATTTTATTTTTTTAGGTGGGTAACAGTTAATATTTATTTATTTATTAGATTTTATTTTTTTATTATATAGTAAAAGTGAGCTTTTGTTAAACCAAATATTGTGTGTTTTTTTCCATATACAACAACCTATCTGGACTCGATAAGTGAATCGATAAGGAATCGGTTCGATAAGAGGATTCGATAATAGGCTCGAACTCGATAATTCCTTATCAAACATCATCCCTACCTGCAACTGCAATATTTAAGCACAGCTGTGTGGCATGCTAGATCCCGGATGGTAACTCAACCTCTGCCTGCCTCGCCATACCCCAACACCTGTTCCAGTTTTTCTAACTTCTAGAGGCGATTCATCCGAACTTTAGTGTCAAAGCTCTACCTCTGACAAGGCTCACATTTACTAAGGTACCTTTTGCACCTTAAAAGGTTTTTTTGACCGATACGCCTGTTCTTATCCTACGGAATCCTGCTCTTCAATTTTTTGAAGCATCAGAGTAAGGACTGGGAGCTGTCCTGTCTTAGCGCTCTTAGTCGACCAAAAGCTCCACCCATGTGCATTTTTCTCTCGTCGCCTCACACCCGCATAAGGTAATTGATGTGGGCAACACAGAGCTGCTGGCCATTGTTTTGGCGCTGCAGGAGAGGAGGCACTGGCTGGAGGGTGCACCTCCTCCATTCCTGGTTGTCACGGACGACAAGAAAATTGCCTTTATAACATCAACTCAGACTCCATTCCCGTTAAGCACGTTGGTCCCTGTTCCTGACCCGTTTTGATTTCTCTATCACGTACAGACCTTGATCCCGCAATGTCAAGCCTGACTCCAGGCTCCACAGCACCCTGATGATGACGACTCTGTTCCCATCATACCTGTGGTGAGGGTGGTGGGAACACTCTAGTGCATGGGTGTCAAACTCTGGCCCGCGGGCCGTGTACTTTCACTTGGCCCTTGAGGCGATATCAAATCAACACTAGAGCTGGCTCGCCGATTATATACAGCGGCGGTGCCGCGGTAACACCGCACTCACCGCTAATTCTCATACTTGCCAACCCTCCCGGGAGACTCCCAAATTTCAGTGCCCCTCCCGAAAATCGTCACGTCCGCTTTTCACCCAGTCCAACAAGTGCTGGCCCAGTCACATAATTTGTCATTCTTGTTTGGTGTGGGTTCACAGTGTGGCGTATATTTCTAACAGTGTTAAAGTTGTTTATACGGCCACCCTCAGTGTAACCTGTATCGCTGTTGATCAAGTATGCGTTGCCAGCTCTAGTGTTAATTTGATATTGCCTCAAGGGCCAAGTGAAGTTACACAGCGGGCCAATTTTGGCCCGTGGGCCAGAGTATGACACCCATGGGTTACACTGAGGGTGACTGTATAAACAACTTTAACACTGTTAGAAATATACGCCACACTGTGAACCCACACCAAACAAGAATGACAAACACATTTCGGGAGAACATCCGCACCGTAACACAACATCAACACAACATAAACACAACAGAACAAATACCCAGAACACCTTGCAGCCCTAACTCTTCCGGGCTGTAATATACACCCCTGCTACCACAAAACCTCGCCCCACCCAACCCCGCCCACCTCAACCGATGCACGGAGGGGGGCGGGTTTGGTGGTATCTTTCTTTATTTTTCTTTTTTTTGCCATTGCTCAAAAAAAAAAAATAATGACAAAAAATCCATGTTATAATGAATTATTTTTAGGGCTCCAATTACTTCAAATATTTCACTTTAAAATGCTTTATGTGGTAAATATTGCATATATTGTGTAGTAGCCATATAAAAACATCAAAGTTTTATTTGACAAAAGCGCATAAAACAAACAAAATAATTGTTCCAGCATAAAATCGACAGATATATCTGAAGTTGATCTCCTAACTTAAGTCCATCCATCCATCTTCTTCCGCTTATCCGAGATCGGGTCGCGGGGGAAGCAGCCTAAGCAGGGAAGCCCAGACCTTCCTCTCCCCAGCCACTTCGTCCAGCTCCTCCCGGGGGATCCCGAGGCGTTCCCAGGCCAGCCGGGAGACATAGTCTTCCCAACGTGTCTTGGGTCTTCCCCGTGGCCTCCTATCGGTTGGACGTGCCCTAAAGGGTGGCATCCTGACCAGATGCCCGAAGTGTTAATTTGATATTGCCTCAAGGGCCAAGTGAAGTTACACGGCGGGCCAATTTTGGCCCGCGGGCCAGAGTATGACACCCATGGGTTACACTGAGGGTGACCGTATAAACAACTTTAACACTGTTAGAAATATACGCCACACTGTGAACCCACACCAAACAAGAATGACAAACACATTTCGGGAGAACATCCGCACCGTAACACAACATCAACACAACATAAACACAACAGAACAAATACCCAGAACACCTTGCAGCCCTAACTCTTCCGGGCTGCAATATACACCCCTGCTACCACCAAACCCCGCCCCACCCAACCCCGCCCAACTCAACCGATGCACGGGGGGGGGGGGGGGGGGGGGTTTGGTGGTATCGGTGCGTGTATATTGCAGCCCGGAAGAGTTAGGGCTGCATGGGATTCTGGGTATTTGTTCTGTTGTGTTTATGTTGTGTTACGGTGCGGATGTTCTCCCGAAATGTGTTTGTCATTCTTGTTTGGTGTGGACTACGAGATATAATGACTGATGAACACCTTCGTTCGATAATGAAGGTTGCCTCAGCTCAAAGCCTGAGCCCCGACATTAATGAACTAGCATCCAAGAAAAGATGCCAGGTATCTGGCTTGGGCACATCAGATTAGATCAGTGTGTTGCAAACTGAGCAGTTTAAAGTCCTGAATGGTTGGTTTATTCATTGTTATTTTATTTTCAAATTTAAAAAGTTAATGTTGATATTTACCTCAGAAGGCTGCAAATAGAAAAGAGGCATTCAATTTTTATTTAAATTGTATTTGATATGCCATTGATATGTTTTAATTATTATTATTGTTATTTGAAACTCGCATTTGCATGTCACTATAAAGTTATATAAACCTTGCTTGTTCAATATTCAATGCAACACTTGTTTGGGTCCCTATTAAAGGTTAATTTGTTCAACCTTGGCCCGCGGCTTTGTTCAGTTTTAAATTTTGGCCCACTCTGTATTTGAGTTTGACACCCCTGTCAGACGTTGCTGCAGGAACACTGGCGCCTAAGAAGTGTCGAGACGGCAAATGTTTCGTCCCAGCTCAACTGAGTTTGCAGGTTCTGCAATAAGGCCATGAATCCAGAATAGCTTGCCATCAGGAATCAGCAGCACACAGTTTGTCCTATCTCAAAGATTCTGGTGGCTTTCGATGACTGCTGACAGTGAAGAATTTGGCAATGCCTGCTCCATCTATGCCCGTGGCAAGTCTCCTCATCGCCCCCCTGCTGGGTTGCTGCGGCCCTTGCCTCTTATATTGCACTGGACTTTGTCACTGGTCTCCCACTATTCCAGGGAAAAACAGTAGTTCTTACAGTGGTGGATCGGTTCTCTAAGTTGACCCACTTTATCACCCTGCCTAAGCCCCCATCATCACTTGAGACGGCCCAGATTATAGTGACACATGTCTTCCGCATCTATGACTTACCTTTGGACTTAGTCTGTGTAAGGGGCCCGCAATTCATCTCTCAAGTCTGGAAGGCTTTTTTGTAAAGTGTTTGGAGCATCAGTCAGCCTATCCTCAGGTCATCATCCACAAACCAATCGCCAGATGGAATGAGCTAACCAGGACTTGGAGGCCATGCTCCGCTGTGTCTGCCATCAGCACCCTTTTTCATGGTCCACCCACCTCCCCTGGGTTGAGTACGCCTACACCACCATGGTCCGCTTGGCCACAGGTACAATGTCCTCTTTCAAGAATGCCTATGGTTTCCAACCTCCTGTTTCCCGCCCATTCGCTCAATTCATTTGCACCTGCGGCAGGCATATCGTGTGTGTGTGGCCGGATGCTCGTGCTGCTTGGTCCAGGACTGCGAATGGTAATAGCAAGTTGGCATATTGCCACAAAGTTCCTGCTACCATCCCGGGCAAGAGGTATTCCCTTCATCTCATGACTTTCAACTTACTGGTGTTCTCAGGAAATTGGGTCTGAGATTTGTGGGACTGTACAAGGTAGACTCTGTGGTGGACCCTGCCGCCGTGAAGCTCCAGTTGCCACAATCTCTTAGGATCAAACCAGTCTTTCATGTTTCCAGCCTGAAACCGTCAGCTGATTCCTCCAGTAGTGCCTCCTCCTCCTTGGGGGATCGATGGCCAGGTTTTTTTTTTAATGTGAAGGCTGTTTTGGAGTCCAAAAGGAGCGGTAGGAGTGTGCAGTATTTGGTCGACTGGGAGGGATATGGCTCTCTGTAACATTCTTGGATCTCCCGCTCCTGGGTCCATGACTCCTCACTCTTTTATGACTTCTATGCCTGTCATCTGGATAAGCCAGGTGTGCCGCCAGGGAGAGTCCTATAAGTGGTCGGGGGGCGAGGGGACACTGTCATGTGTACACTCTGCAACTGCTGTCTTTTCTGTATCAGTTGCCTTTGTTTGTTGTTCTTGGGGCGGAGCCACAGCAGCACACCTGCAACTGGTTAACAATTCCCGCCCTATTTAAGCACAGCTGTGTGGCATGATAGACCCTAGATCAGGGGTCCCCAAACTTTTTGACTCCGGGGCCGCATTGGGGTAAAACAATTTGGCTGGGGGCCGCGCTATATATATATATATATATATATATATATATATATATATATATATATATATATATATATATATATATATATATATATATATATATATATACATATATATATATATATATATATATATATATATATACATACACTACCATTCAAAAGTTTGGGGTCACCCAAACAATTTTGTGGAATAGCCTTCATTTCTAAGAACAAGAATAGTCTGTCGAGTTTCAGATGAAAGTTCTCTTTTTCTGGCCATTTTGAGCGTTTAATTGACCCCACAAATGTGTAACGAGCTAAACTGTTTTCAGATGTGTGAACATGACAATTAGCCTTCTGAGCCAATGAGCAAACACATTGTACCATTAGAACACTGGAGTGATAGTTGCTGGAAATGGGCCTCTATACACCTATGTAGATATTGCACCAAAAACCAGACATTTGCAGCTAGAATAGTCATTTACCACATTAGCAATGTATAGAGTGTATTTCTTTAAAGTTAAGACTAGTTTAAAGTTATCTTCATTGAAAAGTACAGTGCTTTTCCTTCAAAAATAAGGACATTTCAATGTGACCCAAAACTTTTGAACGCTAGTGTATATAATATGTAAATGTGTGTGTGTGTGTGTGTGTGTGTGTATATATATATATATATATATATATATATTACACACACACACATTTACATATTATGTATATATATCAATCAATCAATCAATCAATGTTTATTTATATAGCCCTAAATCACAAGTGTCTCAAAGGGCTGTACAAGCCACAACGACATCCTCGGTACAGAGCCCACATACGGGCAAGGAAAACTCACCCCAGTGGGACGTCAATGTGAATGACTATATAATATGTAAATGTGTGTGTGTGTGTGTATATATATATATATATATATATATATATATATATATATATATATATATATATATATATATATATATATATATATATATATATATATATATATACACACACATTTACATATTATATATATTTATATATATATATATATATATATATATATATATATATATATATATATATATATATATATATATATATATATATATATATATATATATACACACATTTACATATATATATATATATATATATATATATATATATATATATATATGTAAATGTGTGTGTATATATGTATATGTAAAAGTGTATATATGTGTGTGTATATATGTATATGTCTATGTATATGTATATGTCCATGTATGTATATATGTATATATATATACTGTATACACTACCATTCAAAAGTTTGGGGTCACATTGAAATGTCCTTATTTTTGAAGGAAAAGCACTGTACTTTTCAATGAAGCTAACTTTAAACTAGTCTGAACTTTAAAGAAATACACTCTATACATTGCTAATGTGGTAAATGACTATTCTAGCTGCAAATGTCTGGTTTTTGGTGCAATATCTACATAGGTGTATAGAGGCCCATTTCCAGCAACTATCACTCCAGTGTTCTAATGGTACAATGTGTTTGCTCATTGGCTCAGAAGGCTAATTGATGATTAGAAAACCCTTGTGCAATCATGTTCACACATCTGAAAACAGTTTAGCTCGTTACAGAAGCTACAAAACTGACCTTCCTTTGAGCAGATTGAGTTTCTGGAGCATCACATTTGTGGGGTCAATTAAACGCTCAAAATGGCCAGAAAAAGAGAACTTTCATCTGAAACTCGACAGTCTATTCTTGTTCTTAGAAATGAAGGCTATTCCACAAAATTGTTTGGGTGACCCCAAACTTTTGAACGGTAGTGTATATAAGTATATATATATATATATATATATATATATATATATATATATATATATATATATATATATATATATATATATATATATATATATATATATATATTCCTCGCGCACAAATTGACTTAAAGAGCGCACTTGCTGCATGTCACGTTTTCGATGGTAAAATGCATTTTTAGACAATATGATTTGCCTGAGTGGCTAGGAGACGGTAGAAAATGGACTAGTAAGGACAAATTTAAAAAAAAATAATAATACAAAAAAAAAAACGCTGGGGGGCCGTATCCGGCCCGCGGGCCATAGTTTGAGGACCCCTGCTTAACATGATCAATTCAAACACAGCAGTTCAGATTCTGAATGTTTCTGTTATGTCTTACTTGGGAGTCACATGACAAGCAAACAACATCTCAGCTGGTTAAAAAAAGAGAAACCAGCAAACTTTCTTTTAGACTCCAGCGCTAAAAATACCAGCAAGAGAGGGCCCCCTTCACAAATAAAGTGCTAATTAACAGAAGATCATGCTTCTGTTCTTTGCAGCATGGCAACATGGCAGCGCCCCCTGGCGACCCGGTCTGTGATTAAAGTGACAGTTGGTAGCAAAGCACTGCTATCCAAAGTGTGAAGCGGCTGCTGTAATTAACGGCTTCGGCTCGTCGAGGAGCGACGTGTCACAGTAGCTGATATGCACACAAATGAGCAGCGCCCACCCGCAGAATTGGGTCCAAGAGGCCGCTTGAGGTCAACAGTGTAATGCAGGGGTGGGCAGAACAATGCACACGATGCGGTGTGATGCTAGTTCTGGTTCAAGGCCAGCCAAGTTTTAGTACCGTTCCAGCTTGACGCTGACAACGCGGTGACAGTTTAATCATTGTCTTTCATTGATTGAGACAAGGCTGGCTGCTTGATGCGTGTGAGCTAACTTTCATCAGCATTTAGCACTCCCCGTATGAACATCACGCAATTTATTAATTTCCATCAAAATAAAACACTTCATCCTGATTGACAGATGCATCCCTTAATTCTGTTTCACAGTCTAGTTAACGTTCCCGACCCCAATGGATGACCTAAAACCGCCTGTGTGTGTGTGTGTGTGTGTGTGTGTGTTAAGAGTGGAAGGTTGATGGCGAATAGTGTGGTCCTTCACGTCGCCATGTTGTGTCAGCAAGGCACGCCAGCAAAGCTGTTGAATATGAGGCAAAGTGACACGGAGGCGATGACTCACTCTGTCGCTTTTCTGCTGCCTCAGACTGCGGCACACACGACAAAGAGGAGGAACAAAGCTCACTTTCCTTTAACGGGCGTATGACGCAGCTCTGTAGGGACGTCGTACGTCACAGTCACGCTGCTCCATTTACACGGCGTTCCACAAAACTGTACGCTCAAGCCATATCGTCCCAGATTCCAGCACAAGTTGGTTGATGGACTAGTCTCTGCAAAGGCAATCTCTAAAGTCTGGACATATATGTCTCAGAGGTTTCTGTCCATTCATGATAATTCTATTCAGATATTTGGACAGTCAGGAATTGGATAAAAACATATCACGGTGGCACAGGGGTTAGTGCATTTGCCTCACAATAAGAAGGTCCTGAGTAGTCCTGTATTACGGACTGTATCCCTTGCAGACTGTATTGATATATAATGTAGGAACCAGAATATTAATAACAGAAAGAAACAACCCTTTTGTGTGAATGAGTGTGAATGAGTGTAAATGGGAGAGGGTTTTTTTTGGGGTTGGTGCACTAATTGTAAGTGTATCTTGTGTTTTTTATGTTGATTTGATAAATAAAAACATTTGAAATTAAAAAAAACAATACCGATAATAAAAAAATGATACAGATAATTTCCGATATTGCATTTTAAAGCATTTATCGGCTATGGGATCCCGGGCTCGGGATCTTTCTGTGTGGAGTTTGCATGTTCTCCCCGTGACTGTGTGCCCCCCCCCCCCGCTTAGCTGAAAGGGACAAGCGGTAGAAAATGGATGGATGGGCATATCATACCACTCATGGTCTGCCAGAGAATAAGAAGACGTAGCAAGAGGGATCATCAGTATTGGCAACGTACTGACTCCAGTTGGGAAAATTAACCGATTCAAGCATCACGATTAGAACATGGACGATGCTGAATCGATGGACAAATGTCCAAATATCGATTATCGTATTTTACGGACCATAGGGCGTACCGGATTATAAGGCGCACTGCCGGTGAGCAGGTCTTTTTTTCATACAAAAGGCACACCGGATTATAAGGCGCATTAAAGGGGTCATATTATGATTTTTTTTCTAAATTAAAAACACTTCCTTGTGGTCTACATCAGTGTTTTTCTACCTTTTCTGAGCCAGGGCACATTTTTTTCATCGGAAAAATCCGGAGGCACACCACCAGCAGAAATCATTGAAAAGGGAAACTCAGCAGCCAATATTGACAGTAAAAAGTCGTTCTCACAATTGTTTGGATATGAATTCACGACAAACCATGTTCCCGACATCTACAAAGCAATTAGCTACCTGCTGCCACCTTACGGATATGCCGTGCTCTAGACATTTGCGGATTCTAATCACTGGCTTGCAAAAAATATTTTTAACCCAATTAGGTGAAATTACATAATCCCCCACGGCACACCGGGCAATATCTCACAGTGGTTGAAAAACACTGGTCTACATAACATGTGATGGTGGTTCTTTGGTCAAAATGTTGCATAGATTATGTTTTACAGACCATCTTCAAGTCGCTTTCTGACCGTCGCTTTAGGATGCGCCGTTTTGTGGGCGGTCTTATTACGTGGCTCACCTTCGACAGCGTCTTCTCCCCGTCATCTTTGTTGTAGCGGTGTAGCGTGCAAGGACGGGAGTGGAAGAAGTGTCAAAAGATGGAGCTAACTGTTTTAATGGCATCCAGACTTTACTTCAATCAACAACGGAGCAGCATCTCCTCATCCTCACTAGTGCAACAACGCCGGAATTGTGTCCCCTGAAAAACCGTCCGACCGGAACTCTCTAATAACTAAAGTTCCGTGGGTGAATTATGTAAACTCACCACACCGGTAGTTTTTAGCGCTCCCATAGCGAGATATTAGTGAGAACTAGAGATGTCCGATATTATCGGCCGATGAATGCTTTAAAATGCAATATCGGAAATTATCGGTATCGTTTTTTTTATTATCGGTATTGTTTTTTTTAATTTCAAATGTTTTTATTTATCAAATCAACATAAAAAACACAAGATACACTTACAATTAGTGCACCAACCCCCCAAAAAACCCTCCCCCATTTACACTCATTCACACTCATTCACACAAAAGGGTTGTTTCTTTCTGGTATTAATATTCTGGTTCCTACATTATATATCAATATATTTCAATACAGTCTGCAAGGGATACAGTCCGTAAGCACACATGATTGTGCGTGCTGCTGGTCCACTAATAGTACTAACCTTTAACAGTTAATTTTACTCATTTTCATTAATTACTAGTTTCTACGTAACTGTTTTTATATTGTTTTACTTTTTTTTTTATTCAAGAAAATGTTTTTAACTCATTTATCTTATTTTATTTTATTAATTTAAAAAAAAAAAAAAAGGACCTTATCTTCACCATACCTGGTTGTCCAACTTAGGCACAATAATGTGTTAATTCCACGACTGTATACATCAGTATCGGTAATTAAGAGTTGGACAATATCGGAATATCGGATATCGGCAAAAAAGCCATCATCGGACATCCCTAATCACTACACATAGTCACACCTTATACATTTGGATTAGTCACACACATCATTTATATATTTTAATACACACGCTGCAAGCTAACGACGTCCCTGCCTCCGTGCCATCTCCTTCTCCCATTGTACCGCTACAACTTTGACTCGTTTAATTACCCAATTTATCATTACAACACAGGAGGAGCTTCTTGCAGGAGCAGCCATAAGGGACACAAATGCCTCAGGCTGGGCTGATGCTGGACAGGACAGCAAAAGGTTGCAAATTGATTTCAAAACATTTTTTTTGTGTGTTTTTTACATTGTTTAAGTCAGATGTTGGCAAAGCTCGAACGACCCCCCTCTGTGTGTCACCAAAGTATCCACCACCTGTAGAAAAGTGTGTACGTAAAGCATGAAGTTGGCATGAGGCAGCGCACATTTCCACGCCAAGTTCATTCTTGATTCAGGTTTTTCTGCCTAAGCAAGCCTAATACATGAGGCCCCAGGTGCCACTGTTGGCCCCTGTCCTATACAACAGCACCGTAACGTCTACCCGGCTACTGTCACTAGGCTAGTCAGCCGCAACCACACTAAAACAGCAACAACAACTTCGAGTGTCCTCTCTGTACGCAGCCACTCATGCTGTCACGTTCACGGCCTCGCAGACAGACGGAAATCACTGAAGTCCTACACTCCTCATAACTGCCAGGTGGCTACAACTCGTGCATGAAAAAACAACAGAGAATTTTTTTTGTAGTTCTAAACCAGTGTTTTTCAACCTTTTTTGAGCCAAGGCACATTTTTTGCGTTGACAAAATCCGGAAGCACACCACCAGCAGATATCAACGAAACTCAGTTGACAGTAAGAGCCGTGGTCGCAATTGTTGGATATGACTTTAAACCAGGGGTCACCAACCTTTTTGAAACTAAGAGCTACTTTTTGGGTACTGATTAATGCGAAGGGCTACCAGTTTGATACACACTTAAATAAATTGCCAGAAATAGCCAATTTGCTCAATTTACCTTTAACTCTATGTTATTATTAATAATTAATGATATTTACACTTAATTTAACGGTTTAAAAGAGGAGAAAACACGAAAAAAATGACAATTAATATTTGAAACATAGTTTATCTTCAATTTCGACCGAAAAAAAGAAGAGAAAAACTAGCTAATTCGAATCTTTTTGAAAAAATTAAAAAAAGAATTTATGGAACATCATTAGTAATTTTTCCTGATTAAGATTAATTTTAAAATTTTGATGACATGTTTTAAATAGGTTAAAATCCAATCTACACTTTGTTAGAATATATAACAAATTGGACCAAGCTATATTTCTAACAAAGACAAATCATTATTTCTTCTAGATTTTCCAGAACAAAAATTTTAAAAGAAATTCAAAAGACTTTGAAATAAGATTTAAATTTGATTCTACAGATTTTCTGGATTTGCCGGAATAATTTTTTTGAATTTTAATCATAATAAGTTTGAAGAAATATTTCACAAATATTCTTCGTCGACAAAACAGAAGCTAAAATGAAGAATTAAATAACATTTTATTTATTATTCTTTACAATAAAAAAAATAAATTTACTTGAACATTGATTTAAATTGTCAGGAAAGAAGAGGAAGGAATTTAAAAGGTAAAAAGGTATATGTGTTTAAAAATCCTAAAATCAGTTTTAAGGTTGTATTTTTTCTCTAAAATTGTCTTTCTGAAAGTTATTAGAAGCAAAGTAAAAAAATTAATGAATTTATTCAAACAAGTGAAGACCAAGTCTTTAAAATATTTTCTTGGATTTTCAAATTCTATTTGAGTTTTGTCTCTCTTAGAATTAAAAATGTCGGGCAAAGCGAGACCAGCTTGCTAGTAAATAAATAAAATTTAAAAAATAGAGGCAGCTCACTGGTAAGTGCTGCTATTTGAGCTATTTTTAGAACAGGCCAGCAGGCTACTCATCTGGTCCTAACGGGCTACCTGGTGCTCGCGGGCACCGCGTTGGTGACCCCTGCTTTAAACCATAACCAACCATGCATCAATATAGCTCTTGTCTCAAAGTAGGTGTACTGTCACCACCTGTTACATCACGCCGTGACTTATTTAATTTTTTTTGCGGTTTTCCTGTGTGTAGTGTTTTAGTTCTTGTCTTGCGCTTCTATTTTGGTGGCTTTTTTTCTTTTTTTGGTATTTTCCTGTAGCAGTTTCATGTCTTCCTTTGAGCGATATTTCCCGCATCTACTTTGTTTTAGCAATCAAGAATATTTCAGTTGTTTTTATCCTTCTTTGTGGGGACATTGTTGATTGTCATGTCATGTTCGGATGTACTTTGTCTTTGCTCCACAGTAAGTCTTTGCTGTCGTCCAGCATTCTGTTTTTGTTTACTTTGTAGCCAGTTCAGTTTTAGTTTCGTTCTGCATAGCCTTCCCTAAGCTTCAATGCCTTTTCTTAGGGGTACTCACCTTTTGTTTATTTTTGGTTTAAGCAATAGACACCTTTTTTACCTGCTACCGGCTGCCACCTACTGATATGGAAGAGTATTACACAGTTACTCTGCCGAGCTCTAGACAGCACCGACCACTCAACAACAACACATCATTTTCAGACTGTAATTACTGGTTTGCAAAAAATATTTTTAACCCAAATAGGCGAAATTAGATAATCTCCGACGGCACACCAGACTGTATCCCACGGCACGCTAGTGTGCCGCGGCACAGTGGTTGAAAAACACTGTTCTGAACAAACTGTATGTTTTGCTTTTCATGTTTTTTTCAACAAACTTTTTGCGTATGTGTCATGGCCAATTATGCAAATTTACATCATGGGTGCAGATACAGGAAAAATCAGACAACCTGCCGCTACATTCCTCTTGTGCTGTGATTGGTTCACATAGACTCTAATGTCACATGACGCCACTCAGGTGGATCACGAGGGTGGAGCTTAAACACAGAACATCAATGTCACGACTTCAGCCCACAGGCCATTAATCACACAAGCATTGATCCGTTATCCTTCACACATCATCGAGTTCGCATCGACATCACATGTCAAGACCATGAAGACGATGGAGTACAGCGACCTCAGGCTGTTTCCAAATGTCACTTGTTTAATTAGCGACGCCGGGAGCACGTTTGATCGCGTCGGAGTGGCTCGCTATCAGCGGAGCCATTTTGTTTCCTTTCGAAGCAGATAAAGGTCACATGTTCTGTCTTCATCACAACACAAGAAGAAACAAGGAAGGAGTCACAGCAGTCTGGTCAGAGGTAGGAGCAACAACTTTTTTGCTTAAAAACCTGTGGCCACCCACCCATGTTGTTATATATTTACACTACCGTTCAAAAGTTTGGGGTCACATTAAAATGTCCTTATTTTTGAAGGAAAAGCACTGTACTTTTCAATGAAGATAACTTTAAACTAGTCTTAACTTTAAAGAAATACACTCTATACATTGCTAATGTGGTAAATGACCGTTCTAGCTGCAAACGTCTGGTTTTTGGTGCAATATCTACATAGGTGTATAGAGGCCCATTTCCAGCAACTATCACTCCAGTGTTCTAATGGTACAATGTGTTTGCTCATTGGCTCAGAAGGCCAATTGATTATTAGAAAACCCTTGTGCAATCATGTTCACACATCTGAAGACAGTTTAGCTCGTTACAGAAGCTACAAAACTGACCTTCCTTTGAGCAGATTGAGTTTCTGGAGCATCACATTTGTGGGGTCAATTAAACGCTCAAAATGGCCAGAAAAAGAGAACTTTCATCTGAAACTCGACAGACTATTCTTGTTCTTAGAAATGAAGGCTATTCCACAAAATTGTTTGGGTGACCCCAAACTTTTGAACGGTAGTGTATTTAAAGAAGAAAACACTGACAAAGCTTAACCTATTGTTACTATAACAATCTACAAGGTTAATATAGTTGGCTTCTTTTTCTTCCCCTCTATTTATCTGCTTTCTTTTGTATTCGAAGTTATCATTACATATATGTATTGTTGCATTAGAAACAATTGTATTGTTGATAATAGAGGTAATTATTGTTATTATTCATTGTCAATAGTGCTATTTATATTGGTATTTTTATTGCTCCATTTGTAGTGTAATAATTTTCATTGTCATTTCTGTATTATTAATATTTATTTCACTAACTGCTTCTTTGCCATCACTTTTACCATCATATTCGTACATATCCTATTTGCTGATGTTGTTATGTTGTTGTTGTTGTTAATGTTGTGTTTGCTGTTGTTGTTGTCTCTCTGTCTTATCACCCTCTTATCCCCACAATCTCCCCCTCTGTCTTCCTTTTTTCTCTCTCGTTCTATCCCCTCCCGCTCCGGCCCGGCTGCACCAAATAATAATAAAAATCAATTTAATAAAGTCAAATACAAAAAAAGGCAACACGAGTTCAAACCAAAGACTATAAAAATGGGACCGTTGGTTGAATCACCAAAAAGCGCGGCCACCGCTGCTGCTCACTGCTCCCCTCACCTCCCAGGGGGTGAACAACGGGACGGGTCAAATACAGAGGACAAATTTCACCACACCTAGTGTGTGTGTGACAATCATTGGTACTTTAACTCATATTGCTACACTTTTGTCCCCAACTATGTTTAGTTGTTGTTTTTTAATTTTTGTTTGGCTAAGACCTTATGAAATATGGACACCGGTGATCCCCACCAGCCATGTAATTTTTGCTTGACTTTTACCACAACACAACATCTCAGCTGCTCACTGTGCTTTGTCAGCTCAAGGAGGAGACGACACAACGAACATGAAGTAAGGAAGCCCCGGTCGGACAATTCTGGTATGGTACGCTGGCTAAGGTCATACTCATATCGTGTCATTATTTCTCCAGTGCTAAATCCTGGACATATACATGTGTATATTGACAAAAAAAAAATTTTTCCCGTTCTTTATCATGTTAATACTTTCACTTCTGCTGTTTTGAACACTTGTAAACAACAGACGTTCACGCTATTCAGCAAACCACAATTCAAGCTAAATCGTGAACGTAATAACGGGTTATATTATGAACTGGTCCATTGCCAGACACAGTAGGCACTGATCCAAATTTTGATTTAAACATTTTCGGGACTTATGCAGATCCCCAATACTCATAAGCAGGTACCAATAGGTTTTGCATGATAGGGGCCCCTTTAATCAACTACGAGCAGGATTAGAACCCAGTACCTGTGCCTTATAAAAGGAGGACTAATGCTGTGCACCACAGCAGCCTGTGTAACTGATTGGGGAAATTAGTCATTGTATTCCTGTCAGTGACTGAGTGGGAAGCAGTTAGGAATACGCTTGCGGTAAAAAAAAAAAAAAGTCATATGGAGTGTTCTGTCATTCATTAATTGACGTTTTGTTTGCACTTCTTAGCGCAAAATGTGGTGCCCTACATAATTGATTCATGACTTTTATTCATGACAGTTAGCATGCTGGTGAAGAGTATTTCTGGTCTTGTCACCCCCTCCTGGGCAGGAGGGCAACACGGCAGTGCGGCTGGATCAAAAGAGACGTCGGAGACGCTTTGCTGAACAAAAAGTTGCTTTATTTCAAGCGAGCGTCATTAAACAGGTCTGCAGTACCCGGACAAGCCTAGGTAAAAAAAAAAAAGAAGGACTCCTAACCTGGAGAAGCCGAACCACAGTCTTATATCCCTTTGTGGGGAGGCGTGGCCGGCAGACCGACAGCGAGGCGGGGTAGGCCGGGGCCGACTCCGAGATGGCGGCGAGGAGGCGTGGCCGGCGGACCAACAGCGAGGCGGGGCACGCCGGGATCGGCGCCGAAATGAACGTCAGGTGCGTGGATCGTCCGGCTGGGCACAATTATGTAATCCCCCCTCGATATATAAAAGGGCGGCAGCGGAGGAGGACGGGGCAGCAGAAGGAGGAGAAAGAGCAACAAGTGCAGAGCGAGAGCAACGGAGAGAGCGACGAAAGACGAGAGCAAGAGGCAGACGCAGACGACGACGTGCTGCTGAAAAGCAGACGGTGGAGCGAGCAGAGGAAGGCGCAGCTAAAAAGCGACCCGACCGAAGACAAGGTTTTATTGAAAGAATAAAGCAAAAGTCACAAACTGCTCGACGTCATGTCCCTCTTTGGTGGTCCGTGGAACCCGGACAGAGAGAGTCTGTCACACCCTTCTTCCTGCATCTGGGTGTGTGGGAATTCAGAAGAACACAACCTGAACATGTAAGGAGATGTTCATGTGAAAGTGTCTTCAAAACTACTCATTTAAGTCATAACTTAAATGTTGGCTCTGAGCTAGACAGGTAGTCTTTTCTCAAGGATACGGCTATCACTTTTGCATTCCGAAGTCCCAATTAGAGCCTCTTTTCCTATGAGAAGTGATCCAATCCACTTGCGAATATCAAAGTAAGGGGCCTTATCTTATTATGTGCTCAAATTGAAATACTACTATTTAATTCAACTTGGTGGTTCGCCTTCTCCAAGTTGGATATAAATATTCACCAGAAGCAAAACATGATATGAGTTAATTATTTCAATTAACTAGCAACTAGCATCGACCCCTATCCTCTACTCCTACCTGTGGGGGCTTCCTACCAGATGTTGCTAATGTTTTTATTATCACTCCTGAGCTCTAAACCTGCAGTCCTGTAGGATTACAATTTCCTGGGGGGGAAAGGGCCACCACTCTCTGGAGAGTTTGTGATGGACATGTGCACCTTTGAAGTTATCTGAGGGCATATTTCCTTAGTAGAATAATCCTCTAAAGGATTCTGTGACCAAATATAAATACATGCCAGCACACAATCATATAAGAAAATGGTACACGGTATAATTCACCTCACCTAGCATGACAGCATTAAGTAAGCACAGAGGGTTTTAAATGACTGGATCATTTTCACTTTGGTATAGTTTGACTCGGTTGAAAAATGAAGTCCACCAAAGTTATTGATTGGAGTTTCGATTCTACTTCTTTCCATTCAAGTTGGAATTGCTATTATAGTTCCTTTTTGCAACCTCGATTCAAACTCATAGCATGGAATTCGGGATTGAGGAGACATTCTAATTACATTGAAAGAATGTGAAATATTCCATTTATGATTAAAAAGAAGTCAATCATGATGTCATGATAAATGACACAATCTTATTAGAGGAATGGACAGATTTGCACAGGTGGCGATGTGCTGCTGCTGATGATGAGTATGAAGAAGATGAGGATGAAGCACAATGCATCAGCCAGAATTGACGATGAGGCACAGACTATAAAGTCTTAGTACAGGGGGCATTTGTGTTGCTATGGTAACTGCTAAGCTCTATATCAATCAATATACACATGCATTGCATCCATAGCTGCAACAACATCATAAATAAATACATTCATAAAACAAACAATGTAACAAACCTTTATTGCTGATATAACATGTACATGACTTATACGGGCAGCATGGTGGCGCAGTGGTTAGCACTCATGCCTCACTGAGAGTAACGGGGTCTTTCTGTGTGGAGTTTGCATGTTTTTCCCGTGACTGCTTGGGTTCTGTTCTGGTACTCTGGCTTACCCCACCCCCGTGACCCCAAGAGGGACAAGCGGTAGAAAATGGATGGATGGATGACTTATAAACATAGTGAATCTCTTCTGTAGCTCGTCCTCCTGCTACTGCAGAGCAGATTTATTGTTGTGAATAATTAAATAATGACCTGTCAAGCTGCTGTCCCATAAAAAAGTGACAGTGAACATTGTTCAAACAATAACGGAAAGGAAAAACCATAAACAATAAACATCTTTTTCATTCTTGGGGCGGCGTGGCTTGATTAGTAGAGCAGCCGTGCCAGCGACTTGAGGGTTCCAGGTTCGATTACCTCTTTCTCCATCTTAGTCACTACCGTTGTGCCCTTGGGTAAGACACTTTATCCACCTGCTCCCAGTGCTACCCACACTGGTAAATTTAGCTTAAAGGTGTGGTTTTACTCTGGAAAGTGCTTTGAGTCTAGCGCTATATATATATGTATATATATATACACACCGTATTTTTCGGACTATAAGTCGCTCCGGAGTATAAGTCGCACCGGCCGAAAATGCATAATAAAGAAGGAAAAAAAACATATATAAGTCGCACTGGAGTATAAGTCGCATTTTTTGGGGAAATTTATTTGATAAAACCCAACACCAAGAATAGACATTTGAAAGGCAATTTAAAATAAATAAAGAATAGTGAACAACAGGCTGAATAAGTGTACGTTATATGACGCATAAATAACCAACTGACAACGTGCCTGGTATGTTAACGTAACATATTATGGTAAGAGTCATTCAAATAACCATAACATATAGAACATGCTATACGTTTACCAAACAATTTGTCACTCCTAAACGCTAAATACGATGACATCTTATACGTCTAGTCTCTTACGTGAATGAGCTAAATAATATTATTTGATATTTTACGATAATGTGTTAATAATTTCACACATAAGTCGCTCCTGTGTATAAGTCGCACCCCCAGCCAAACTATGGAAAAAACTGCGACTTATAGTCCGAATATATATATATATATATATATATATATATATATATATATATATATATATATATATATATATATATATATATATATATATATATATATATATATGTATATATATATATATATATATATATATATATATATATATATATATATACATATATTACATATCATATATTGTCCCGATACCAATATTTTGGTACCGGTACCAAAATTATTTCGATACTTTTCAATACTTTTCTAAATAAAGAGGACCACAAAAAATTGCATTGTTGGCTTTATTTTAACAAAAAATCTTAGGGTACATTAAACATATGTTTCTTATTGCAAGTTTGTCCTTAAATAGAATAGTGAACATACAAGACAACTTGTCTTTTATTAGTAAGTAGGGAAAAAAAGGCTCAGAGTTTAGCTGCTGACGTATGCAGTAACAAATTGTGTTTTTTGATTGATTGATTGATTGAGAAGTTTATTGACATCTTAAATAATTGAATCCATGTAATACTTTAAAAAGGCAAATTGATGACACAAAAAGCCTAAAGGCTTGTTTCCATTGTGGTCCATTAAATATTTATCACATTTGATACATTCAATAAGTGTAATTTTCCATTCTATTATTTTGTCAAAATTATTAAGGACAAGTGGTAGAAAATGAATTATTAATCTACTTGTTCATTTACTATTAATATCTGCTTACTTTTTATTTTAACATTTTATATCTACACTTCTGTTAAAATGTACTAATCACTTATTCTTCTGTTGTTGGATACTTTACATTAGTTTTGGATGATACCACAAATTTGGGTATCGATCCGATACCAAGTCGTTACAGGATCATACATTGGTCATATTCAAAGGCCTCATGTGTTCAGGGACACATAATATAAATTTAAAAAAAATGAAAGAAGATGTTGTGATGCCAAAAAATATCGACGTAATCATAGTAGTATCGACTAGATACGCTACTGTACTTGGTATCATTACAGTGGATGTCAGGTGTAGATCCACCTATGGCATTTGTTTACATTTTGACACCGCTGAGCTACGGTGTGTAGTGAAGCATGTTTAGGTACTTTTCAGAGGCGCTATAGTACCGAATATGATTCATTCATAAGTATCGCGGTAGTATACTAATACCGGTATACCGTACAACCCTAATATATATTATATATATATAGATATATAATTTACTTCACTTCATTAGAATCTGACCTAGCTGTTGCTAGAGTTTACATACAATCAATGAGAATGATGCATTTAAATCTAATCACAACAAGAGCTGAACTCTTTTTCTCTTAACATCCAAGCTGAAATGAAAGAATCCTTAAAGCTTTATTTGATCTCCGTCTTTATTTAGTCTTCAAAGCTTCCTGATGACCTTGTGACCTGCGCGTATTACCGATAAGGATTAAACATCTCATTACAACTTTTTCATTTATGGTGATTTTCTTACATCTGCTGCTCTTCTTGTCCATCTGTCTGATGGATCAACATTTCAACAGCAAAAGTTAATACAGGCGATCCTCTCTTACCACCTTTACAGTTGTGACATACTGCCATAAATTATTCATACTGCCCAACGAGGGGGAAGAGCAACATCACTTTAGTTATTTTTCGTGACATTTTTTCCCTTGTAATTTCTCTAAAGTGTGCGGCTGGTTCTTCTTGATGGCAGTGTGTCAAAGAAAAGGAAAGTGTACTGAGACACGGTGATGATAAAGTGTAGAAATCAACGTTGGCCACTTAAACATCACGAGGCTTAAAGATGCTATCTTTGAACATGCGAAAGGATCTTTTCCTATACTGTTTGAAATTAAATTGCCTAGTGGTCTCATTATTAACACTTGGGGCCTGATTTACTAAGACCCAAATACCATGTGCTAAACAGCGTGTGCAATCTATAAAATAGCACGTACTGTTAGTGGGCCTGTTACGTGTGATTTACTAACATCCGATACCCCATACTAGTGTTGTCTCGATACCAATATTTTGGTAATGGTACCGGTACCAAAATTATTTCGATACTTTTCGGTACTTTTCTAAATAAAGGGGAGCACAAAAAAATTGCGTTATTGGTTTTATTTTTTACAAAAAATCTTAGGGTACATTAAACATATGTTTGTTATTGCAATTTAGTCCTTAAATAAAAGAGTGAACATACAAGACAACTTGTCTTTTAGTAGTAAGTAAACAAACAAAGACTCCTAATTAGTCTGCTGACGCATGCAGGAACATATTGTGCCATTTTCCATTCTATTATTTTCATCCCTACAAGCCTAAAAGAAATGAAATAACCTAACGTGTGTGTGTATATATATATATATATATATATATATATATATATATATATATATATATATATATATATATATATATATATATATATATATATATATATATATATATATATATGTATATATATATATATATATATATATATATATATATATATATATATATATATATATATACACTACCGTTCAAAAGTTTGGGGTCACATTGAAATGTCCTTATTTTTGAAGGAAAAGCACTGTACTTTTCAATGAAGATAACTTTAAACTAGGCTTAACTTTAAAGAAATACACTCTATACATTGCTAATGTGGTAAATGACTATTCTAGCTGCAAATGTCTGGTTTTTGGTGCAATATCTACATAGGTGTATAGAGGCCCATTTCCAGCAACTATCACTCCAGTGTTCTAATGGTACAATGTGTTTGCTCATTGGCTCAGAAGGCTAATTGATGATTAGAAAACCCTTGTGCAATCATGTTCACACATCTGAAAACAGTTTAGCTCGTTACAGAAGCTACAAAACTGACCTTCCTTTGAGCAGATTGAGTTTCTGGAGCATCACATTTGTGGGGTCAATTAAACGCTCAAAATGGCCAGAAAAAGAGAACTTTCATCTGAAACTCGACAGTCTATTCTTGTTCTTAGAATTGAAGGCTATTCCACAAAATTGTTTGGGTGACCCCAAACTTTTGAACGGTAGTGTATACACATATATATATATATATATATATATATATATATATATATATATATATATATATATATATATATATATAGATATATATATATATATATATATATATATATATATATATATATATATATATATATATATATAAATATATATATATATATATATATATATATATATATATATATATATATATATATATATATATATATATAGGCAAGGCAAGGCAAGGCAAGGCAACTTTATTTGTATAGCGCTTTTCATACACAAGGCAGACTCAAAGTGCTTCACAGACAACAAAGTGAAATGAAAGAAAATAAAAGCAAAATTAAAATGCAGACAATAAAAATAAAAACAGTGCGGACGTTAAAAGTTAAAAGATTAAAAGATTTAGCTGAAAGCTAAGGTGAACATAAAAGTCTTCAGTCTAGTTTTAAAAGTAGTCAGAGTTGGGGAAAGTCTGACATCTTCAGGAAGTTTATTCCAGCTATTTGTTGCATAGTGACTGAATGATGATCTCCCTTGATTTGAGTTTACTCTGGGAACCGCTAACAGATTGGTCTCAGAAGATCTTAGTGATCTAGAGGGCTTATATAGTGGGAGCATATCAGTGATATACTTCGGCCCTAGACCATGTAATGTGTAATGTGCTCACATTTTTTGGTCTTTGTTAGAACTCTAGCAGCAGCGTTCTGAACAAGCTGTAGCTGCCTGACAGTTTTTTTTGGGAAGACCTGCAAGGAGACCATTACAATAGTCTAGCCTACTGGTAATAAAGGCATGTACAAGTTTTTCTAAGTCTTGAGCTGACATGAGCCCTCTAAGTCTTGTTACATTTTTGAGGTGATAGTAGGCCGATTTTGTTACTGATTTGATGTGACTGTCGAAATGTAAATCAGAATCTAAAATACACATATCAGTCTTCATTGGCTTCCTGTCAAATTCCGCATTGAGTTTAAGATTTTAGTCCTGACTTTCCATGCATTGCATGGTAGGGCTCCTCAGTACATCACTTGCTAAGCCCCTACTCTTCAGGGCGCTGCCTGCGGTCTTCAGGTCAGGGTCTTTAAAGATCCCAAAAAACATTTTAAAACCTGTGGAGACCTTTCATTCCAGGCTATAGATCCCAGACTTTGGAACAGTCCCTCCGTGATCTTGACTGTGTTGAAACTTTTAAGAAACATTTGAAAACTTCTCTTTTTATTAACGCTTTTAGTTAATGCACCTTTTAACTATCATTAAATCCACTTTTTATGATGTTACCCCTTCACTTCACCTATGTTTTATACAGCGCTTTGTGATTTTATCTGTGAAAAGCGCTATATACATAAAATGTGCTTAATTAAATTTTTTAAGTGATTCCTACATTGCTAGCTACCTAGAACGAGGCAATTTGTTCATGTTAGAATGCAAAAAAACTAAAGACCTTTTGTGTTCTTGTCTCTCATAAGGATTGTGAACGAATGCAAAATTCCAAAAAACGTGCATTTCCCTTTTAACACAATTCTCAGTGTTAAAACCCAGCTTTGTTGTTTTGTTTGTTACGTGAACAGGAGGAGGAGACAGCACAGACAACAGAGACGTAGTATTTAGCTCTATATTTTATTTACATATGTATATATACTATATATAAAAAAGCAAATAATAATATAAATAAACAAGGGAAATGGAGTGTGACGAATCCAAAGTGTGTGTGTGTGTGTGTGTGTGTGTGTGTGTGTGTGTGTGTGAGACTATGTGTGGTGATTAGCTGTTGAGTGTTATTGGTAGTGTTGAGCGAGGTCCGTGAGCAGGCAGGAAGTCGAGGGCTATAGCGAGGCGTCGAAGGTCCGTGTCCAGGCGGGAGGTCGAGATCCAAGAGGCAGTCAGGGAAGCAGAGGGAAAGCTTCTGGATCGACAAGAAAACACGAGACAAATCAACACGGAGGGGGCGAAGCACAGAGAGAGAGTATGCATTGATCTAGACTGGTTCGGCTTACTCTACAGGACAGGTAGCTATGTTCTGGCGCGGGATAGCAGGTTGTGCAGGCTTATGAAGGCAGGAGAGCTCATCAACGACAGGTGTGTAAATTGCGGATAGATTGCAGCCGCCGGAGCGCCCGTGGAGTTTGTAGGAGCTCCGTGACATTATTGTTTAGTTGCTTAGTGGGTGTGGCTGAGATGGGTCAGTCAATTGGTCAATGGGGCAGTTCTAATCCAGCCCCATGAAGCCTGCCCCATAGCAACAACAGGTCAACTGTTACCGGCACCCTCTACTGGCTGAATTGTTTACAACCACCTTTCCATGCAAGTGGTCAGCCACCATGAAGAGAGAATTCAGTTTAGGAACAGAAAAATCATCGGACTTATGTTGGAAGTTGACAGGCGGTGCTTGCAAAACAGCGACGTAAGAAGCTTAAGCATCATCGCTTCACTTTGGGAGCGGATCATCATCTTTCTGCCGCAATTCAGAGGGGAGGGTTGGGAACGTAAAAGGGGGATTAAGTTGAACTCCGTGTCATCCATCTGATAGCTGAGCGCAAGATCTCGTTAAAGAGGAAGCTGAGCAACGCGCGCGCACACACACACACACACACACACACACACACACACACACAGGATGATGGAGAGCTGATGCTGGCTTGTGATTGGCTGAGAGGCTCGAAGCTGAAGGGATGTTCCAGAGGGAACGCTTGGATGCGTATTACTTAAGAAACCTTACCAGACATAATACCACTTATTTATGCCTTCATGCATGTGTGTGTGTGTGTGTGCGTGTGTGGCTTAACTTACTTGAAATAAAACAAGGAAGCTGAGTCCCACCCACTGATTATCTCCAATACCAGCGTGCACATGAGGATGATTTCTCGCCCGACTTCTTTCCTGCTGGTTTATTAAAAAAAAGTTTACTGTGGCCTACCTGGCGCTGCGCCTTCACTGTTTTACCACGTAGATCTGCAGGTGATTCCCTCATGGAAGTGTGATGTTGTCGTAAAAAAATCTGTAGATTTTATTGTTATGGCAGCTCAGTCGCCAGATTTTTACTGTAAAAGTGGTACAGTTTTTCCATTTAACTAATGCACTGTAAAAAAAAAAAAAAAGAAAAAAAAAAAAGAAGTCAGCTGATTGTATGGTAATAAAACTGGCAGCTCAGTTGCCAGATTTTTACTGTAAAAGGGGTACAGTTTTTCCATTAAAATAATGCACAGTAAAAAAAAGAAGTCAGCTGATTGTATGGTAATAAAACTGGCAGCTCAGTCGCCAGAATTTTACTTAAAAAGTAAAAAATTACTTAAAAAGTAAAAGTGATATCCTTTTTCCATTTACAATCATACACTGTAAAAGCAGCCGCAGTAAATGTTACAGTCGAAAACCTGCGGCTCAGTCTGTAGTATTTTCTGTAAAAATACAAGTGGTATAATTTTTCCAGTTACAGTAATGCAGAGTAGAAAAAAAAAGCAAAGATGTTGTAATATGTAGGTGCGGAGGTCGTTCTCCCAGGATGCAGACGGACTCCGGACGCAGCGTGCAGGTAGGAAATTATTTATTCTTCATAAATCATGCGGGGGAAAAACAGGAAACACCAAAAGCGTGCCGATAGCATGGATGGCAAAGCAAAGTAGAGCCTAGCTTGGAAGCTAGCATATAAAACAGGAATCAAACTATAGAGCCTAGCGTGGAAGCTAACATATAAAACAGGAATCAAACTATAGAGCCTAGTGTGGAAGCTAGCATATAAAACAGGAATCAAACTATAGAGCCTAGCGTGGAAGCTAGCATATAAAACAGGAATCAAACTATAGAGCCTAGCGTGGAAGCTAGCATATAAAACAGGAATCAAACTATAGAGCCTAGCGTGGAAGCTAGCATATTAAGAGGAATCAAAACTAACCGTCGTTACCTGTTGCGTGATGCAAACTAGGACGCCAGACTGAGTGTGGAAAGAAACGGGAATAAATAGCACTCTGATTAGTACCTGGCAGCAGGTGAGCATCCCAGACACTAATCAGAGGCAGCTGCAACCAATCAACACCCATGGTAACCAAGGAGACACAAAACAGGGGTGCTGAAACAGAACTAAGGTAGTCAAAACTAACAGACAAAACATGATCCGGGCTACGGATCATAACAGATGTTTCGGTAAAAAAACTGGCAGCTCTGTCACCAGAATTTTACCATAAAAAAAAACAGTGGTAACAATTTTCCATTTTCAGAAATGCTTTGTAAAACAACATACATAGATTTTACGATTAAAAAAAATTGGCAGCTCACTCACTTCCTCTCTATAAGAAGGGAAACCGGAGGGTGTGTTCCCACTATCGTGGGATCACACTCCTCAGCCTTCCCGGTAAGGTCTATTCAGTTGTACTGGAGAGGAGGCTACGCCGGATAGTCGAACCTCGGATTCATGAGGAACAGTGTGGTTTTCGTCCTGGTCGTGGAACTGTGGACCAGCTCTATACTCTCGGCAGGGTCCTTCAGAGTGCATGGGAGTTTGCCCAACCAGTCTACATGTGCTTTGTGGACTTGGAGAAGGCATTCGACCGTGTCCCTCAGGAAGTCCTGTGGGGAGTGCTCAGAGAGTATGGGGTATCGGACTGTCTGATTGTGGCGGTCTGCTCCCTGTACGATCAGTGTCAGAGTTTGGTCCGCATTGCCGGCAGTAAGTCGGACGGACACGTTTCCAGTGAGAGTTGGACTCCGCCAAGGCTGCCCTTTGTCACCGATTCTGTTCATAACTTTTATGGACAGAATTTTTAAGCGCAGTCAAGGCCTTGAGGGGATCTGGTTTGGTGGCTGTAGGATTAGGTCTCTGCTTTTTGCATATGATGTGGTCCTGATGGCTTCATCTGGCCAGGATCTTCAGCTCTCACTGGATCGGTTCGCAGCCGAGTGTGAAGTGACTAGGATGAGAATCAGCACCTCCAAGTCCGAGTCCATGGTTCTCGCCCGGAAAAGGGTGGAGTGCCATCTCCGGGTTGGGGAGGAGACCCTACCCCAAGTGGAGGAGTTCAAGTACCTCGGAGTCTTGTTCACGAGTGAGGGAACAGTGGATCGTGAGATCGACAGGCGGATCGGTGCGGCGTCTTCAGTAATGCGGACGCTGTATCGATCTGTTGTGGTGAAGAAGGAGCTGAGCCGGAAGGCAAAGCTCTCAATTTACCGGTCGATCTACAAACCCCGTTTCCATATGAGTTGGGAAATTGTGTTAGATGTAAATATAAACGGAATACAATGATTTGCAAATCCTTTTCAACCCATATTCAATTGAATGCACTACAAAGACAAGATATTTCCTGTTCAAACTCATAAACTTTTTTTTTTTTTTGCAAATAATAATTAACTTAGAATTTCAACACGTGCCAAAGTAGTTGGGAAAGGGCATGTTCACCACTGTGTTACATGGCCTTTCCTTTTAACAACACTCAGTAAACGTTTGGGAACTGAGGAGACACATTTTTGAAGCTTCTCAGGTGGAATTCTTTCCCATTCTTGCTTGATGTACAGCTTAAGTTGTTCAACAGTCCAGGGGTCTTTGTTGTGGTATTTTAGGCTTCATAATGCGCCACACATTTTCAATGGGAGACAGGTCTGGACTACGGCAAGCCAGTCTAGTACCCGCACTCTTTTACTATGAAGCCACGTTAATGTAACACGTGGCTTGGCATTGTCTTGCTGAAATAAGCAGGGGCGTCCATGGTAACGTTGCTTGGATGGCAACATATAGTGCTCCAAAACCTGTATGTACCTTTCAGCATTAATGGCGCCTTCACAGATGTGCAAGTTACCAATGTCTTGGGCACTAATACACCCTCATACCATCACAGATGCTGGTTCTTTTCCTCTTTGGTCCGGAGGACACGACATCCACAGTTTCCAAAAACAATTTGAAATGTGGACTCGTCAGACCACAGAACACTTTTCCACTTTGTATCAGTCCGTCTTAGATGAGCTCAAGCCCAGTGAAGTAGTACTGTAGTTACTGACAGTGGGTTTCTGAAGTGTTCCTGAGCCCATGTGGTGATATCCTTTACACACTGATGTTGCTTGTTGATGCAGTACAGCCTGAGGGATCGAAGGTCACGGGCTTAGCTGCTTACGTGCAGTGATTTCTCCAGATTCTCTGAACCCTTTGATGATATTACGGACCGTAGATGGTGAAATCCCTAAATTCCTTGCAATAGCTGGTTGAGAAAGGTTTTTCTTAAACTGTTCAACAATTTGCTCACGCATTTGTTGACAAAGTGGTGACCCTCACCCCATCCTTGTTTGCGAATGACTGAGCATTTCATGGAATCTACTTTTATACCCAATCAAGGCACCCACCTGTTCCCAATTTGCCTGTTCACCTGTGGGATGTTCCAAATAAGTGTTTGATGAGCATTCCTCAACTTTATCAGTATTTATTGCCACCTTTCCCAACTTCTTTGTCACGTGTTGCTGGCATGAAATTCTAAAGTTAATGATTATTTGCAAAAAAAAAAAAAAAAGTTTATCAGTTTGAACATCAAATATGTTGTCTTTGTAGCATATTCAACTGAATATGGGTTGAAAATGATTTGCAAATCATTGCATCCCGTTTATATTTACATCTAACACAATTTCCCAACTCATATGGAAACGGGGTTTGTATGTTCCCATCCTCACCTATGGTCATGAGCTTTGGGTTATGACAAGGACAAGATCACGGGTACAAGCGGCCGAAATGAATTTCCTCCGCCGGGTGGCGGGGCTCTCCCTTAGAGATAGGGTGAGAAACTCTGCCATTCGCAACCTCTCCTTTGAACATCATGTCAACAACATCACAAGAACTGCTTTCTTTCATCTAAAAAATATTGCCCGTCTCCGTCCATCACTCTCCTTCTCTGCCGCCGAAACCTTGATCCATGCTTTCATCACCTCCAGACTCGACTACTGCAATAGCATCCTCTACGGTTCATCTTCCAAAGTCCTCAATAAACTTCAATACATTCAAAACTCTGCCGCCCGCCTGCTCACCCACACCCGCTCCCGCGACCACATCACCCCAGTCCTTCAGAAGCTCCACTGGCTCCCCGTCCCTTATCGTATCCATTTTAAAATCCTCCTCCTCACCCACAAAGCCCTCCACAACCAGGCCCCCTGCTACCTCACCAACATGCTCCACCGCCACACCCCTTCCCGCAGCCTCCGCTCCTCCGACGCCAACCTCCTATCCCCACCTATCAGAACCAAGCACCGGACCTGGGGTGACAGGGCCTTCTCCATCGCTGCTCCCACCCTCTGGAACTCTCTCCCCAAACACATCCGTGACTGTACAGACCTTCCATCATTCAAATCACATCTCAAAACTCACCTCTTCAAAACTGCTTTTAATATATGATTCATATGTTGTGTCTTGTAATGTCCTCTCATGTTTGTCCCATGTTATGTGTAATTTGTCCTGCCTCCACTGCTTTTTAACTGTCCTGTGTGTACTGATTTTATGATTTTATACTATGTAAAGTGCCTTTGAGTTTTTAGAAAAGCGCTATATAAATAAAATGTATTATTATTATTATTATTATTCGGGGGGAGCTCCATACATGGAGCTCAGCCCACTACAAGGATCTGGCGACAGTCAAGTTACAAAAACAAAGAAGAAAAATAAAACGTGGTACGGGATTGGGATTCATTCTGGAGTGGGACAGGGCAACATTTTTATTTGTGGAAGTGGTACAGGACGGAAGTTAAAATTCCCTCCCGTGTCACCCTCGAGTGTGGACGCCGGGCTTATGAATCAGACCTACATTTAATTGAGTCCACCTGCCTTGTTGCTCCGCCTCCAGCCATCTGACCAAGCTGCCTGCAAACAGTAGACAGGAAATGCCCCCAAAAAACAAAAAAAAACAGGAGGCGACCAATTAGGAGTTTTTTGTCAGATGCAGACCATGACAATTGAGGCCACACAGTGAAGACCAATAATACCACTAAAATGTTGAAATAATGAAAAACCATTAAAAACATTTTTTTGTTCTTCTGCGCTACTTTCCTTTTATCAAGATGATTTTGTATTAAAGGCCTACTGAAATGAATTTTTTTTTATTTAAACGGGGATAGCAGATCTATTCTATGTGTCATACTTGATCATTTCGCGATATTGCCATATTTTTGCTGAAAGGATTTAGTATAGAACAACGACGATAAAGATTGCAACTTTTGGTATCTGATAAAAAAAAGGCTTGCACCTACCGGAAGTAGCGTGACGTAGTCAGTTGAACATATACGCAAAGTTCCCTATTGTTTACAATGATGGCCGCATGAAGTGAGAGAGATTCGGACCGAGAAAGCGACAAGTTCCCCATTAATTTGAGCGAGGATGAAAGATTTGTGGATGAGTAAAGTGCAAGTGAAGGACTAGTGGGGAGTTGAAGCGATTCAGATAGGGAAGATGCTGTGAGAGCCGGGGGTGACCTGATATTCAGCTGGGAATGACTACAACAGTAAATAAACACAAGACATATATATACTCTATTAGCCACAACACAACCAGGCTTATATTTAATATGCCACAAATTAATCCTGCATAAAAACACCTGCGTGTTTGTTACGCTAGCTCCTAGCTCCTCTGCTAGCTCCTAGCTCCATAGAACACGCCAATACAATTCAAACACCTGATCAACACACACAATCACTCAGCCCAAAAGACCGTTCACCTAACCCAAGGTTCATAAAGCTTATATATTTTTAAAAAGTTACGTACGTGACGCGCACGTACGGTCAAGCTATCAAATGTTTAGCAGCCAAGGCTGCATACTCACGGTACCTGATATTCAGCTGGGAATGACTACAACAGTAAATAAACACAAGACATATATATACTCTATTAGCCACAACACAACCAGGCTTATATTTAATATGCCACAAATTAATCCTGCATAAAAACACCTGCGTGTTTGTTACGCTAGCTCCTAGCTCCTATGCTAGCTCCTAGCTCCATAGAACACGCCAATACAATTCAAACACCTGATCAACACACACAATCACTCAGCCCAAAAGACCGTTCACCTAATCCAAGGTTCATAAAGCTTATATATTTAAAAAAAGTTACGTACATACGCAAAAAAAAGTTGCGCACATACGGTCAAGCGATCAAATGTTTAGAAGCCAAAGCTGCATACTCACAGTAGCACGTCTGCGTCTTTGTCATCCAAATCAAAGTAATCCTGGTAAGAGTCTGTGTTGTCCCAGTTCTCTACAGGCGTCTGTGTATCGAAGTCAAAAGTCCTCCTGGTTAGAGTCTCTGTTATCCGAGTTCTTCCATCTTGACTGCATCTTTCGGGAATGTAAACAAAGAAGCGCCGGCTGTGTACTGTTGTTGCTGACTACGTTCGAAAAATACGTCCATTTCGCACCGACAACTTTCTTATTTGCTTGCTCAGCTTCCTTCTCCATAATGCAATGAACATGATTGCAACAGATTCACGAACACAGATGTCCAGAATACTGTGGAATTATGAAATGAAAACAGAGCTTTTTCATATTGGCTTCAATGTGGAAGGCATACCCGTGTTCGCCGGTCTACGTCACACGCATACGTCATCCTCAGAGGCGTTTCGAACCGGAAGTTTAGCGGCAAATTTAAAATGTCACTTTATAAGTTAACCCGGCCGTATTGGCATGTGTTATAATGTTAAGATTTCATCATTGATATATAAACTATCAGACTGCGTGGTCGGTAGTAGTGGCTTTCAGTAGGCCTTTAAGAGGAACATGTATTATTATTATCATCACCATAGAATGTGTTCCAGGGCTTTGACAAAAGAATACATGTGTTTAGAGGCGTGAGGCGCTCATGTGACAACATGCACATCATTTGGCGAAGGACGACCGCATGAATCAGACGTCACACACCATTTGTGCTTTCTCGCCATCGGGCTTGTATGATTCCTGCTGCTAAATGTCCCAGCTCATTAGCTGCAATTGTTACTGCATTCACATATATGTTTATCTACAGCAATCAATATATCTATGAAGAGTAATTATTTATATCTTGGGGTGTCCAAAGGGGGCCATTTTCATCCCACTGCTCATTTTTTTTTGGCCTTCAGCATAATGTAAAAATCAAATAGATGGTGTATTGATGATACGTAATAATAGTTTCCAATCATATGCTTTGTCACTGGTTTATGGTGGGACGATGCAAACGTACACATTTCTGCAAGCCGGCGAAGGGCGGCCATTTTTGATGCTGAAGGACAAGCTGCTGGGGTCCTAAAGGCGGGGAAGGATGAGGCTCTTCCCGTCTGCCCGTCTTTCTTTCTGTTTCAAACTCGTTGGGGGAGGAGCTACGCATGACATGGCGGCGAAACTAAGCGATGACATCACTAATGCTTCACAAGTTGACCTGCAGGGCAAAACAAATGTCTCGCTAAACACGAAACTTGAGCAAACTTGATGGGGGCTTCTCCTTCTTTGTCCTGTGACACCATCAGAAGCATAAAATACAGGAAAAACACACACTCTCCAAAAAAATGTAATAAAACAAAAATAAAGAGGTGCACGGCAAAAGGTGTACTTAAAGAAAAAGGAAGGCCAGCAACACTCATGTCTTTCTTAGAATTTTAATATACACTGCACAGGCGCTATCAAAACACTTTTGAATTTATTTATTTATTTATTTATTTTCCAGAAGCATCCCCAAGAGCCAAGGTGGAAGAGCACCTCCGACCCCTGGCTACCAGGAAGTGACATCTTGGATGGAGTCAGCAGCAGAGGAATCATTAGGAGAAGTGTGAGGTTAGACGTCGTTTGGAATTTAAAAAGCAACACATTGAAATTCTTCTAACAAAATGAAATACATATGGCATTGAAAATGTTTTGAGATGGCTACATAGATATCTTCACGAAAGAGAACGATATGTTTCTTTAAATCATCAAAATTGTAATAGAGCTAAATTAGTGTTGTCATGATCTGTTGCCCGGATCATGTTTTGTTTAGTTAAAGACTCCCTTAGTTCGGTTTATGCACCCCCAGGTTTGTGTTTTCTTGGTTGCCGTGGGTGCTGATTATTTTCACGTGCCTCTGATTAGTGTTCGGGATGCTCAACTGCTCCCGGGCACTAATCAGAGAGCTATTAATTCCTGCTTTTCGGTTGGGGGGGGGGGGTTTCGTCATACAGAATTACAATCATGTGTGCTTACGGATTGTATCCCTGCAGACTGTATTGATCTATATTGATATATAATGTAGGAACCAGAAATATTAATAACAGAAAGAAACAACCCTTTTGTGTGAATGAGTGTTTTGGGTTGGTGCACTAATTGTAAGTGTATCTTGTGTTTTTTATAATAATAATAATAATACCTGGGATTTATATAGCGCTTTTCTAAGTACCCAAAGTCGCTTTACATGTTAAAAACCCATCATTCATTCACACCTGGTGGTGGTAAGCTACTTTCATAGCCACAGCTGCCCTGGGGTAGACTGACGGATGTTGATTTAAAAAAAAAATTAAAATAAATTTATATTTTTTAATTTATTTTAATTTATTTTTTTATTTCTTATGCAGCCCGGTACCAATCGATCCACGGACCGGTACCGTCCTAAAGGGAAACCTTTTTAAATGATAGTCAGATCCATTCTGAAGATGCCTAAGTGATTTTTAAGCTTTGGCCCATAGAACATGTTTACTGGTTAGTTTGAGTGTGAGACATTTGCACAGCAGCCCCCTCATCGGGCTGTAGCTGGTACATTTAAGTGGTGAAACTTCCTATAAGAGGACAGCTGTAGTGCTGTATTCTGAGGATCATGTCATATTTAATTTGAACTTCTTTTTTTTTTAAATGGTCCTCAGTAGTCACGTACAAATTTGTGTGAATTATGCAAAATTATTTAAATTTGGTCCCCATGAACCATATTAACTCTTTTTCCCCAGGGTCCCCAGTAAGAATGATCAGCACATTACTTCATCAATCCAGAGATTTAAAGACGTGTATGAGCTAACTGGGCAGTGGCCAGTTTACCTCATTTTTTTTATGCCTCCACAACCTGTAGAAAGGGTGGTCCCCACAAGTGATGATCAAAAACTTGGTCCCCATTCCAAATGATAACCAGTATGTGTGTGTGTGTGTGTGTGTGTGTGTGTGTGTGTGTGTGTGTGTGTGTGTGTGTGTGTGTGTGTGTGTGTGGGTGTGGTACACAGAACATCAATTTCCACACTTCTATTAGCCCCAGGTCCAGTGGACCCGGACATCTTATATGTAATAGGAATGTGTAGGGGGGGTGTATGGTGTGTGGTCATTAAATATGTATTCTGATATATGTTCTTCACAGAAAATGAGCCAAAGTCAGTGAGTCTCAGTTTGAAAAATTGATTAATTGTATCATTTTTCTTTTAATAAAAAATGAAAACGGGTCCCACAGACCCGAACACCACACAAGGGTTAAAACATATTTTTACTCTTTGGCTTTTAAACTAGCAGGAGAGTTGTGTGATTTTAGTCAATTTTATTTTCTCTGATGTATTTTATGTATTTATTCGAAATGTTTTATATTACTGACTCTCCTAGTATGTATGTCTCAAATTCTGTGCAGCACTTTGTGAAACTTCTATTGTTTTTTGAAATGTGCTATATAAATAATGTGGATTGGTTTGGAATTAACGAGGAATTGAGCGCACATGTTCGAGCGGCTGGCCACTTTCTGTCCACGCCTCCTTTTAATACACAGATCATATTTAAATTAGCTATGCGCTTGAATTCCCACACAGTCAGAAAACACAAAGATAATTAGCAAAAAAGAGGAATTTCTTGCTTTCTTACTTCTTGCTGGAGTGGAGGCGTGCGTAAATGTACTTTATTCCAATATTGTTGCAAGTTAGTGCAGCAGTGCATGAAAAGGTGTGTTTTAGTATTTCACACCTGAGTCACAGGTTTTTAACATGAGTATACTTTGAACACAGACAATCAAGGGCTTGTTTGAAAGAGCTCAACATGTCGTTTAACCAGACAAAAACAGAAAGTTGCTAACTTTACCCACTACTCGTGATAGTGGGTAAACATATAAAGAGGGGATGTACAATTTTGGGGGCACATACTGTATATGCTCAATGTGCATCACGGGGATTCATATTAGGACAATTACATAAATCAATGTACTCACCAAGAAGCCACCCGTCGTGCACAATGCAAGCTTGTTGTCTCCTCCCAACCATGCTGTTACTTACAACGTGCCATACATACGTAGAAGCAGGCCACATCGCTACAATGTTGGTTAAATGCATGTGCGCATCACATATGAACATTGATCAAATTAAAATGTTTGCTCTTGACGTATACATATTCAATTCAACATATGATGTGTGTGCAATCTATAGCTACGATTAAATGAGGAAAAACGTCTTTTGCACTTTACTGTTGAGCCTGTTCAGCTGCCGTGTATGGGAATTTAACATGCCGATAATTTACCGTATTTTTCTGACTATAAGGCGCACTTAAAATCCTTATAGTGCGCCTTATAACCCGGTGCGCCTAATGTACGGAATAATTTTGGTTGTGCTTACCGACCTCGAAGCTATTTCATTCGGTACATGGTGAACTAATAAGTGTGACCAGCAGATGGCAGTCACACATAAGACATACGTGTAGACTGCAATATGACTCAAGTAAACAACACCAAAATGTTTTATGTTCCATTGAAAATATAGAACATTACACACGGCGCTCAAAAATCCATCAAAATGTTTTAGTACGACTTTGGTAAGTTATGATGGCGTACCGCTTGATGGATTGTACTGTGCTTCAACAAATGAGTATTATTATGGTGTGTGTATAAGGTAAGACATATTATCTGGCGTTTTGTTTCGCAATATTATGCAAATGCAACTTTTCTTACCTTCTGGTACCTGCTGATCTGTATTTGGGATCTGCATAAGTCCTGAAAATTTGTATCGACACCGTAGTCGATAAGCTTCTTCTTTTTCTCTATCTTCTTGTTATGGGAAATTAATCCTCCACTGTTGCCATTTCTAATATAAAGTGGTGTAAGGTTCTTACTTATATCTGTCAGTAATCTCGCCATGAAAGAGCTAAAACATACCGGTGTAGTGATTTTACATTATTCACCCAAGCAACTTTAGTTATTAGAGAGTTCCGGTCTGACGTTTTTTCACGGGACACATTTCTGACGTTGTTGTTGCACTAGTGAGCCACGGATGAGGAGATGCTGCTCCGTTATTGATTTCATTAAAGTCTGAATGTCATTAAAACAGTTAGCTCCATCTTTTGACACTTCTTCCACTCCCGTCCTTGCACGCTACACCGCTACAACAAAGATGACGGGGAGAAGACGCTGTTAATGGAAACACCTGAATAAGTTTTTCAACTTGTTTAAGTCGTTGTCCACGTTAATCAATTCATGGTAATTCAGAGGTTTGTGTCATGTTTGTCCTACAGAAACCATATGAAAACAAAAAATTAATGTTTTTTCCCATCTTTTTCTTTTCCATTTTCATACATTTTTGAAAAAGCTCCAAGGAGCCACTAGGGCGACGCTAAAGAGCTGCATGCAGACCCTCGCCCTAAATGGTTTCCATCTTGGCTGTGTAGCAGAGAGGGATGGACTATATTTGAAATGAGTTTTTTGAAATGAGTTTATTTTGGTCATATAATCAACCATTTTACGTGATCAATTTAACAGCACTGATTATACATATTAACAATCGTACACATACACACACAAAACGAAAAAGAATGAGCGAAAAAGGAATAGGCTGAAGCCAAGGCTTATATTCGCCTATCCTCCTCATCATCGGCAGTCACTCGTAGTCGAGTATGACTGTCCTCAGAATTGCAGCCTTCATCCGCCTTCAGTGCCGTTGTGACATGCGGTGTCATCCTCCGCCACTTCCACCGTTGAGGTCTTTGAAATGCTATTCAACCCATAGCTGGGACCCTGACAGGTACTACCACCCTGGGTCAGAGTGGACCTGGGAGCAACGATGACTGAGGGGTAACTCCACTTTCCCCAAAACTCCAGGGGCCGTACTTATCAAGCTTCTTAGAATTACTCCTAAGAAGTCTGCTAAGAGTTGACTTCAGAGTAAATAAATTCTTCGCTGAAAGCTGCACTTAAAAGTTAGTTATCAAGCGTCTTACTCACACTTTCAGCGAAGTGTAGGACAGAATCTTAAGTGTCACACTCAGAGCTGAATTACGACATTACTGTGTGCCGTAAACGGAATTTTAGGTGACGTAATTTCTGTGTCCATAGAAATGACCAATCACGGAAGGGAATCCCTTGTCTAAGAATAAAGAAATATCTTAGAAATATTTAAGTGGACAATGGGAGTGTATATTTTGACAATAAACTACAAAATAATACAAAACAAACAAACAATATTGGCAATTAAGAAAAAATAAATGTTTCCTTTTTGTTGCACCTTTCCTGCTTCCTGCTCCCAGACCGTAACAAAGAGGCAGGGGAGACACTTCTCCAGGATGTATGCTCGGGGCAACACCCTTCACTTTACCCGGCAGTGGGTCTCCACAGCGGACGACTTTAGAGTGAATGATGAGTCCGGCGATTAGTTGCAAATCTTGCTTTATTGATTGCTTGCACACAGCCAATCCAACACAAAACAAACTAGTCACCGCTCGCACTCACAATACCGCTCCCTCTCTTCTCTCGCCCACACACTCACTGACGTCACTCACCTCACATGCTGTAACCTAGCGAGTGTGTGTGCCACACACATACGCTCATAACAATTTCTTTCCAATTCATTAATTAGGCAACTAATTTGAAACTGGTGTGGGTGGCTCTATATATACTAGCCCACTGCAGCCACATGCAGAAATCAACAAGGAATGGAAAATTATTAAATCTGTGACAAAAATAATACCCGCTCCGTCTAAACGATACCGTTTGATCAGCTGCTCGTCATCAAACAAAGATGAACGTTCGCGCACGTCTCTCGCCTCCGTGCCATCCCCTGCTGGCAACTCCTAACCACTTAAGACACCTCTGAAGGTCTCTTAAATATCGTGGAGAGTAGGAGTGATTCTTAGACTTAAGAACGTTGATAAAAAGCTTTTATTCTTAAGTTTGAGAGTAGGACTAAATTTCGCAAATTTTCAGGACTTAAGTGTAAAATGGCACTCTAAGAAGCTTGATAAGTACGGCCCCAGAACTCCCGAACTGAAGCCTCATGCTTCTTTTACATTAGCATACAGCAAGTCCAAAGTTTTACTGTCCCTTGTGTGGCGCCTTCACAGACTGTGTGAAGGCGGGCAGGGTGGCAGAAAGAGTGGCATGATTAAAGTCGCCAGACATAAGGAGATGGGCTTGATATTTGTGTTATATATAATAAAACATTATTTTCCCACATGGGTAAATCTAATTTATTCATTAATTAATCTACAGCAGTCAAAAATGTTGGATATATTATTGAAACATTTGTTTTAGTGGGCCTGAATTTATTTTTAATTAATTCACAAGAACAGTGTGAAAACTCAACACTGCAGTACAGTCCTCCTGGTAACAGATGGCGCTCTAGGTTTTTACAAACAGCACCAAATCCAATCGACTTCCGTTGAATAGGAGGACTTATGTCGCACATTCGTCAGAAATTTCAATCTACAAGTAAAGATCAGCTATTAAATAGTATTTCTGTTGTAATATCAGTTTATTTGGTACTGCATATGATTTAAATATTTGCTCTATATTTTATTTGCGGTCGCTCATATACATTCACTGAAAATTAGATTGCCTGGAACATCAACATTCAAAAAATCAATGGGATGAAAGTAATCGTTCCTATAGTTTATAATGTTCCATTATTTCACCTTTCAAGGCTTTCTTTAACCTTAACAAAGAACAACATGTCTTCAACTCATCACTGAGCTTGTTCCACCATTTAACTCCTGAAACTGAAATACATTTGTATTTTATATTCCCTCTTACAGTACATTATAGGTTTCGCCTCTTAATTTAAATAACCTAAGAATACAAAGGCTGTTGTTCTTTACTCAAAACACAATTTCCATTGTTTTTAAAAACACAATATCTGAAACTTATGAATAAAGGATTGGTAGGTTCATAGTAGCACACTTTGTGTGTTATTCTAATTACCCTTTTTTGAAGTTTAATTATTGGGTCTATATCACGTCGGGGTCGCATGTTACTGCGGGGTTGCTCTCCCAGGATGCAGACGGACAACTCCGGACGAATCGTGAAGGTAGGATATGATTTATTACTCATAAATCATAGCACATACAAAAAACAGGAAACAAACAAGAACACGTGCCGATCGCACAGGACTCAAGAAACATAGAAGCAGGAATTACCCAACGTAACCTGTTGCATACTGCAAATAATGAAGCCAGACAGTGTGTGGCGAGCAATGTGAATAAATAGCTCTCTGATTAGTGCCCGGCAGCAGGTGAGCATCCCGGGCACTAATCAGAGGCAGGTGATACTAATTTGCACCCATGGCAACCAAAACAAACCCAGGGGTGCACAAAAACAGGAACTGAGGGAGTCCAAAACCAAACAGAACATGATCTGGGCAACGGATCATGACAGTTTATGTTTGTTTGACTATCAAACAAACAGTAACAACCAAAAACAGCAGAGGCAAGGAAAAACTCATATAGGAAAGAAACCCAGGCTTTGTGGGGCGGCCATTGTCTCGACCAACTGGGTAGAGCTGGAGGGACAAAATCAGTGTCATTATGAATTATTGACCTATTCAAGGCTCCAATTACATCACATTAAATATTCCACTTTGAGATATTTTTGGGGGAAAATGTTGCATTTTTTGTGTTTGCCATATAAAATACTGAGCTGTTTTTTTTTTTTTAAAGAAGCGCCTAAAACGTACAAACAAAAAACATAAACAACAATAAAACTTATAATTGACGGATAGATCTGAAGTTGATCTCGTGATTATTGTGTTAAAAGTAAACATTAAAAAAAATGTATATTTTATTTTTTAACTCTTTAATGAGTATTTTGGATTCCAATAATTTTAGTGTGATTTGTTTTTAAGTGCTCAAAAATAATAATGAATTAAAATCAATGGTGTTATGAGTTATTGACCTTTTTAAGGCTCCGATTATTATATAATCTCAAATATTCCACTTACAAGTTTTATTGGGTGAAAATATTGCATATTTTGTGTTTTCTCCATAAAAAAACAGGGTTTTCTTTGACAAAAAGAGCATACAACTTAAATCTTTAAAAACGTTATATTGACAGATAGATATACCTAGTGTTGATCTAGAGATTTAAAACTTGAATAAAAATAAAAATAATAATACTGAATAATGACACATTTGTTATATTTTTTTGACCAAAACCCTTTGGGGTCCCCGGGATCAAGCCTGAGTGGAGGCCTAAATGTAAAAAATATCAAAATGGCCCCCGCTTGCTTTGATTTTTCAGTGTGTGGAAAACGTTTGGACACCCCTGGCATACAGTAATCCGTAATTAGGAGGTGTTTGTGGAAGATTCGTCCTGCTAACCTATAAACCACCCCTCACCCCTCACCCTACTGACACTACTTCAGTGGTGGCAGCCAAGTGCTAATTAGGTGCACCGCAAATAGAAAGTGTGTTCGAAGGTGTGTAGCCAACTGCATGGGAATCCTGACACGCAAACTCGCCTTTGTCGAAGTGCAAACCAAGTAAGGCAGGTGATGGGGCTCAAAAAGGTTCATTATGTCTTCTTATTCATATACACTTTCACATTTTCTTGTAATCAGACCATATTTTCCGTATATTAGATGGAATCTGTACCTGACATGTTTCGACTGTCATCTGCAGTCTTCTTTAGAAGGGTCACCTGACCACTGTGCTGTGTTGCCTATCAGCCGTTCTTATAGGCGTGCCCCCCCCTGCCGCTTGATGGTTAATGGAGGAGGGAGTCCCACGTATGCGAGAGCATGAATGCTCCCTCATCCCGATTGATGGTTTTCTTTGTAAATGGTAAATGGGTTATACTTGTGTAGCGCTTTTCTACCTTCAAGGTACTCAAAGCGCTTTGACACTATTTCCACATTCACCCATTCACACACACATTCACACACTGATGTGAATAATAAGCAATCCTGTACAATATACAAAACATTTCTATAGTGTTTTGAATATTGTACAGGATTGCTTATTATTTGTATTGGATAGTAGTCTGTTTATTTCAATTGTTAGTTGTTTTTTTCTTCTTCATTGCCTGTTGTGTAATTTATTTTATTTTATTATTTATTTATTTTTACCCCATATTTGTTCCCACTGCCGCACCTTAAATTGGACTCCTTAAAGGCCTACTGAAAGCCACTACTACCGACCACGCAGTCTGATAGTTTATATATCAATAATGAAATCTTAACATTGCAACACATGCCAATACGGCCAGGTTAACTTATAAAGTGCGATTTTAAATTTCCCGCCACACTTCCGGTTGAAAACGTCTATGTATGATGACGTATGCGCGTGACGTCAATGGTTGATACGGAAGTATTCGGACCCATTGAATCCAATACAAAAAAGCTCTGTTTTCATCCCAAAATTCCACAGTATTCTGGACATCTGTGTTGGTGAATCTTTTGCAATTTGTTTAATGAACAATGGAGATTGCAAAGAAGAAAGCTGTAGGTGCGATCGGTGTATTAGCGGCGGACTACAGCAACACAACCAGGAGGACTTTGAGATGGATAGCAGACGCGCTACCGTGAGTACAGCTTTGGCTTCCAAACATTTGATCGCTTGCCCGTACGTGCGTGTCGCTATGTGCATGTCACGTACGTAACTTTGGGGAAATATATGTTTCTTGCCGACTCTGATGGTGGCCGGGGTGTCGTCGAAAGCTATAACGCCCGCCACCGCCGCCGTCCCGTAGCTAAGTTAGCTTCAATGGCGTCGTTAGCCACAGCATTGTTAAGCTTCGCCAAGCTGGAAATTATTAACCGTGTATTTACATGTCCATGGTTTAATAGTATTGTTGATCTTCTGTCTATCCTTCCAGTCAGGGGCTTATTTCTTCTGTTTCTAGCCGCAGTTAAGCACGATGCTATCACGTTAGCTCCGAAGCTAAAGTGCTTCACCGATGTATTGTCGTGGAGATAAAAGTCACTGTGAATGTCCATTTCGTGTTCTCGACTCTCATTTTCAAGAGGATATAGTATCCGAGGTGGTATAAAATACAAATCCGTGATCCACAATAGAAAAAGGAGAAAGTGTGGAATCCAATGAGCCCTTGTACCTAAGTTACAGTCAGAGCGAAAAAAGATACACCCTGGCGTCCTGCACTGCACTCTAATCCTTCACTCTCACTTTCCTCATCCACAAATCTTTCATCCTCGCTCAAATTAATGGGGAAATCGTCACTTTCTCGGTCCGAATCGCTCTCGCTGCTGGTGTAAACAATGTGCAGATGTGAGGAGCTCTTCAACCTGTGACATCACGCTCCTTCCGGTACAGGCAAGGCTTTTTTTTATCAGCGACCAAAAGTTGCCAACTTTATCGTCGATGTTCTCTACTAAACCCTTTCAGCAAAAATATGGCAATATCGCGAAATTATCCAGTACGACACATAGAATGGATCTGCTATCCCCGTTTAAATAAGAAAATCTCATTTCAGTAGACCTTTAAATTGGAGTCCTTAATCTCGTTATATGCAAATATAATGACAATAAAGTCCATTCTATTCTATTCTATTCTATTCTGATGGCGGGAGCTGCCGTGCAAGGCCCTAACCACGACCCATCAGGAGCAAGGGGGAAGTGTCTTGCTCAAGGACACACAGATCGTGACGAGTTTGGTAGAAGGTGGGGATTGAATCAGTAACCCTCAGGTTGCTGGCACGGCCACTCTCCCAAAATTAGTGTTACGGGCATGAACTCCCTTAGTTCGATCGCCTCCTTAATCCATCGTTTGAATTTGTTACTTTCTGTCCCGATGATTTTTCTGTGGTCCCGGTCCATGATGTGGTTATTTATTTTGGCTGATTTTAAGATTTCCCGTTCGGATTTTTGTTTTAGGCTTCTTGAAAACCTTCCAGTTGTCTGTTTTTCTCATTCTTTCTTCCTGAATGTTGAATGTCCTCCCTGTTTCTCCGATACCTGGGACTGGTAGCCAACCAGGTAGACTTGGCAGGTTTGCCTGGTTGGCCACGCCTATAAGAACAGCTGATAGGCAACACGTCACAGTGGTCAGGTGACCCTTCTGAAGAAAACTGCAGATGACAGTCGAAACATGTCAGGTACAGATTCCATCTAATATACCGAAAATATGGTCTGATTACGAGACATTTTGAAAGAGGTGATGGGGCCTAAAAAGCTGCAACACCAACCATTCCTCACCAACAAAGTCAGCCGGTTCCTCTGTGACACCGCACGACAACGTCTGGCAGAGAAGAAAATAAAACATTTTTGTTTCCTGGTGACAATTTGGGCAGGGCTGCCACTCCACGTTGGACTCTGCGAGACTTCCATGACGCACTTGCGCTGCTCCTGCCGGAGTTTCTGTCTATTTTCAGTCTCAGTGAACTTCCTGTTTGAAGCGACACGTCAGTAGAAGGAAAGCAGAAAGACGACCAAACAAAGTCCTGACACGGCTCTGTTCAAGAACTGTTGCCATGGAAACCATGCCAATCGAAAAGGGATTAGAATCCCCGTTGGTGGCGAAAATAGTTTTGTTTGGCAGCAGGAAGCTTCAATGATTCATTTCTGCGACTTTAAGGTAACTTCACCTTTTCAGTTCACATTCCAAATGATAAATAATGTTTAAATAACGATAAAGACAAATTTTGTGATATATGCTGACCTCCTAAAGTTCATTATAGATAAAAAAAAAAAAAAAAAGTGAAAAGGAAACTAATGAGATGTGTTTCTTGCAGTGAGCCTCCAATCCATCCTGCAGGCCGCCATGCTGCACGGCATGTGGTTCAATGCTGCCCCCTCTGGCGTGTATTTATATTACCTACATGGAGAGTAAAGTACATGTATTTATATTACCTTCATTCATTCATTCAGCTCCAGAATAGCAGTCAGAGGTCATAATGGAACCTAAAATGCCGCCCCCGCCAGCCCTCCTCTACTCATCGGTCGGAGGCTTCCCTCCCTCCTGCGTGACACTATTGGGTTTACGTGCGTGACACCGTGGTGTCATGAAGCAGCTGCTCGCCATCCAAGCGTCTCAGCGCAAACATCACAACTAATGTTTCTGTCTCGCTGCCCAACCAGAACCTCCAGCATCTTCCTAACTGGACCACGGTGTACTGGAAACACCATATTTGCTCAGATGCCCTGACGTCCGGCAAGATACGGAGAAACGAGGCAAACCAATTAGTGGCTTTCTTAATATTTCTGCTGTGATTTTCTACGCTCCTATACCTCAGCTCAGTGGCCGTGTGTTTAGAGTGTACGCCCTGAGACTGGGAGGTTGTGAGTTCAAATCCCGGCCGAGTCATACCAAAGACCACAAAAAATTGGGACCCATTGCCTCCCTGCTTGGCCCTCAGCATCCAGGGTTGGAATTGGGGGTTAAAACACCAAAATGATTTCCGAGCGCAGTGCATGCTGCTGCTCGCTGCTCCCCTCACCTCGCAGGGGGTGAACATGGGGATGGGTCAAATGCAGAGGACACGTTTCTCCACACCCAGTGTGTGTGTGTGACAATCGTTTGGGACTTTGACTTTTCATTTTCATAGCTATGAGAATATCCCACAATTTATAGTAGGACTCTTCAACTGGCGGCCTGGGGGCCAAACCCAGCCCGGGAATTACATCATTCCGGGCCTTGAATTCTGTTCAAAACTTGGAGACAAAAATTTTTGCAGCAAATTCCCAAAACATTAGAGTGCTCCTGTTGTATAGAGCGGAGTTTTTCAACCTTTTTTGAGCCAAGGCACATTTTTTTCATTGGAAAAATCCCGAGGCATGCACACCACTAGCAGAAAACATAAAAAAATGAAACTCAGCAGCCAATATTGACAGTAAAAAGTTGTTTTCGCAATTGTTGGATATAAATTCAAACCATAAACAAGCATGCATCACTATAGCTCTTGTCTCAAAGTAGGTGTACTGTCACCACCTGTCACATCACACTGTGACTTATTTTGAGTTTGTTGCTGTTTTCCTGTGTGTAGTGTTTTCTATTTTGTTGTTGATTGCCATGTCATGTACGGATGCACTTTGTGGATGCCGTCTGCTGCTCCACACGCTGTAAGTCTTTGCTGTCGTCCAGCATTCTGTTTTTGTTTGCTTTGCAGCCAGTTCAGTTTTAGTTTTGTTTTACATAGCCATCCCTAAGCTTCAATGCCTTTTCCTAGCGGCACTCGCCTTTTGTTAATTTTTGGTTTAAGCATTAGATACCTTTTTACCTGCACGCTGCCTCCCGACATCCACAAAGCAATTAGGTACTGGCTGCCACCTACTGATATGGAAGAGTATTACACGGTTACTCTGCCGAGCTCTAGACAGCACAGACACACAACAACAACACATCATTTGTGGATTATAATTACTGGTTTGCAAAAAATATTTTTAACCCAAATAGGTGAAATGACATCATCTCCCACGGCACACCAGACTGTATTTCACGGCACACTGGGAGGGTTGGCACAGTGGTTGAAAAACACTGGTATAGAGGAACTAGGACCACTGTAAACACATCGGCAGATCCTTGATGTTGTCACAAGTGCTACTTGACAATTTGGTTATGTTTGGGTTTTCCTGTGTTTAGAATCCCTTCCTGTCCTGGTGCTCTTGTTTTATCAGTGTTTCCTGTTTGGTCCCTGTGTTTTGCAGCACCTTTACTTTCTGTTCCATGTCCTGTCAGCGCACCTGTTCCTTGTTTAATTAGTTCTATTTAGTTCCACCTGGGTGCCTCCTTCAGTGTTGGATCATTCTTGCTCTTCCTTTCGAGACCGATGCTTCGTGTGCTGTTTTAGGTTCCACCCCTCTTTGTAGGTAATAAATTGTGTTTTACTTGCATTCCACCTGCCGTTCTCTGCATCCTTGGGGTCACCAATCCTTGACAGCAGTGACATTTTAACATAGGTGTTCTTCAAGGCCCTCCATTAAGTCGATTAAGGTGTAGCCAAAGCTTGTCTACTTTGGATACAGTCAGGAGTCATTTGTTGAACTTCTTTAGTTACACTTGTGGTGTTCCTCCAGGTTCTATTTTAGGTCATCTAATTTTTTAATTTGGGCTAGTCAACCAGTGGCCCGCGAGTTCAGTTAGGGAGAAAGGGAGAAGTCCGGCATATTACATGTTATTATGAATGTACCTGCTACTACGTTATATACTTACAGCATGTATTTAAAACAATGATGGTGGCTTTTGTGTGATTTTTAAAACGTGTTATAGGCAGAATAGAGCGAATCTCATTATCTCCATTGTTAGCTGACTTTTGCTAGCGAGTTACAATGCTTTAAAAAACAGACGTGTTCTTGTCTCACATAAGAATTTGGAATGATTGGCAAAATTCCCCAAAAAGTGAATTTCCTTTTTAAACGGCATACTAGTTAAAAGACTGCAGCTGAGTACAAACATAAGAAGATAGTTCCACTAATCAGCGTTCTTCAGCACAGAGATGCTCCAACTCAACCCATTGTCAGATATATTGTAATAAAAATAAGCAAGAAATAATCAAGTTGTCCCGCATACTCCAATGGCGGGGGAAATTTTAAATACAAGTTTTATAAACTCCCGGACTGTGTTTAACACAAAATCTATTTTTGACAGACAACAGGGTAGCCCGCCTCTCTAAAGTTCATGGGGACTTTCCAGAGTACCACCTATCGACCAAATTAGTTTTTGTGGAACTTTGTTTACCCTTAGACTTAGACTTAGACCATACTTGCCAACATTGAGACCTCCGATTTCGGGGCGTGGTTGGGGGCGTGGTTGAGAGCGTGGTGAAGAGGGGAGGAGTATATTTACAGCTAGAATTCACCAAGTCAAGTATTTCATATACTGTATATATATATATATATATATATATATATATATATATATATATATATATATATATATATATATATATGCAAACAAAACTGTGCTTAGATAATTGATACTTCAAACTTGCATAAATAAATCTTAAGGAATATAACATAACTTGGCTTCTGAGAGCTTCAAAATGTAATGAATAAAATGCTAAAGTTGTTGATAAACAAGCAATTATTCTAATAATTAAATATGGTCATTTTAAATGAATTATTATGATCAATTAAAATTAATTATTTCAAATATGTTCTTTTAATGTATAATTCTATGGCTGTATGTAATAAGGAGTCAGAAAAAATACAAATAAAAATACAATTAATTTTGATGTTTTTAGCAAAATGAATATATTTTAAATATATTTATTTTTAGGTAAGATAAACATAATAATACAATTTATCTCTAGTCTGGATGATTTAGTTCTTGTCACCCTATTGTCCTCCCGTCTCTTCCCCGAGGATGGCTCCATGAGCTGGGCAAACGCCTGGAGATGCCCTACGTCAACAACACGGTCGGCGGCCCGTCGGTGTGCAGCTCGTACATCGCCGCCCTCTACTTCACCCTCAGCAGCCTGACCAGCGTCGGCTTTGGCAACCTGTGCGCCAACACGGACGACGAGAAGATCTTCTCCATCTGCACCATGCTCATCGGCGGTATGCCGGACGCCTCGTATGGAATAACGTGATTGGGCAGGCACGCTGTTTGTATCGTGGGAAAGCGGACGTAAAAACAGGCTGTCCTCACTCAGGTCTGCATGGAGCTGGAGAGGGCGTGGCCTCCAGCTCCGGCTGAAAATCAGGAGATTTTCGGGAGAATATTTGTCCCGGGAGGTTTTCGGGAGAGGCGCTGAATTTCGGGAGTCTCCCGGAAAATTCGGGAGGGTTGGCAAGTATGACTTAGACTTAGACTTCCTTTTATTGTCATTCAAATTTGAATTTTGCAGTACAGATAAGAACACAATTTTGTTGCATTAGCTCATGGTAGTGCAGGATAAAAGAGCAATAAGGTGCAGATATAAATAAATAGATTACTGTACAGATAAATATATTGCACTTTTGCGTATGCATCCACATTTATGGATGTATGTTATATTGTCTTTATATTCCAACGAGTTAATCCATTTTTGGGGGTATTTGAGGGGATTATTTTAATGCGTTCAAGAGTCTTATGGCCTGAAGGAAGAAGCTGTTACAGAACCTGGAGGTTCTGCTACGGAGGCTGCGGAACCTCTTTCTAGAGTCCAGCAGTGAAAACAGTCTTTGGTGGGGGTGGGAGGAGTCTCTGCAGATTTTTTGAGCCTTGGTCAGGCTTTTTGCGATCTCCTGGATAGGAGGAAGAGGAGTCCTGATGATCTTTTCCGCTGCCCTCACCACTCTCTGCAGAGACTTCCAGTCTGAGGCACTGCAGGCTCCAGTCCAGACAGACATGCTGTTGGTCAGTAGGCCCTCTATAGTGCCTCTGTAGAATGTGGTGAGAACGGGGGGAGGGAGGTGTGCTCTTTTCATCCGACGCAAAAAGTGCATGCGCTGCTGAGCTCTTTTTACAGGTCATATTGTCAGTTATCTGCATCCCCAGGAACTTGATGCTGCTTACCATCGCCACCGGTGTGCCGTTGATGAAGAGTGGAGTGTGAATGGACTGGTGCTTCCTGAAGTCGACGATGATCTCTTTGGTCTTGTCGACGTTCAGGACCAGGTTGTTGGTTCTGCACCAGTCAACCAGATGTTTCACCTCCTCCCTGTAGTCCATGTCGTTGTTGTCACGGATGAGGCCCACTACTGTCGTGTCGTCCGCATACTTCACAATGTGGTTTGTAGTGGACCTGGTGCAGCAGTCATGGGTCATCAATGTGGACTCAGGACGCAGCCCTGGGGGGAGCCGGTGCTCAGGGAGATGGCACTGGAGGTGTTGTCGCCCACTCTCACAGACTGGGGTCTGTCTGTGAGGAAGTCAAGCAGCCAGTTGCATAGGGGGGTACTGAATCCAAGGGGGGCCAGTTTGCTCACCAAGTGCTGCGGGATGATGGTGTTGAACGCCGAGCTGAAGTCCAGAAACAACATCCGCACGTGTGTGTCCTTTCCTTCCAGATGTTCTAAGCTGAGGTGGAGTGCAGAGGAGATGGCGTCCTCTGTGGAGCGGTTAGGGCGATAAGCAAACAGGTATGGGTCGAACGTGGGGGGAAGTCTGAACTTTGTATACCCAGTTAGTTTTTGGTGGAAACACATTGAGGTATTTCAATAACTAGGGTAAATTGGAAAGTTCTTGTAAAGTTCCTGCAGTGGAAAATGCCCTATATATAAACAACAATTTCCTAGTTCCTATTGTTACACTTAAAGGAAACACCTACAAAAGTCTGCTCTCTAAAGTGAACATCAGGTGCCTTTTTAATGTAGCTGTTCTTGTTCTTTACACGCAAATGTTACATTTTTGTTTATATTTATAGCTGCCCATGTGTGGAAATTATTCTGTGTCCTTATTCATTAATTTACTTGCAAATTTCCATTACTTAGCAGGTTATTCTTTGCTGTAACGCGGTTCCAGTTAGACTTCTTCTGAATTATACAAAATGTTTTGTTTTACTGTTTCACTATTTCATATTCAAGCTAGCTTAGCGCCGCGGATAACAGCTATCATTTTTCCCAACTCGAGTATTCAGGGTTAGCTTACCGCAAGGGTTGCACAATCTCTCTCGCCACAACACACACTCCCTTCCCTTTTCTTGCTAAAAGCTGGTGTATACTCTCGCATCACGTAGCTTGCGTCATGATTGCGTCTTGTTTGATTCTTAGTTCTTCCGTTGGGTGTGGCGCCAGACTTGTAATTCTACAGTATTCATGTTGCTTAATGACGTCATCGCCACCCGAGGCATTGATAAGACAATAGCTAGAAGAAATGGCAAGCGATTCTAAGGAAGTGATACACTAGGAACCGGTTCTGAATAAGAACCGGTGTGAAAAAGATGTGTGTGCATGAGAAAGAATATGTTTTGGAATTGAAACTGTTGTAGATTGACAATAAAAGTTAAAAAGAGTGTTGTACTTTGTGACTTCTTCTGGATTCCACAAAACAATACGCTGAAAAACACAAATTCAGTAATTATTTTTTAGAGCGCACCAAGATATATTAAATACACTATATCAGTTTCCATGCAAATGTTTAATCACTGTTGTTTTTTTCAATACAACAATTTGTAAATTTCAAGCACAAAGTTTGCTCGCTTGTGTTCAGTGGGAGTCTAGGCAGGGGGAGGGGGCACGTCGTCGCCTAAGCAAGCTATGCAGCGTGAGAGTTAATTCCAGGCTTCAGCCTGTACACCAGGAGTGTCAATATCATTAAAGCTCAGGGGCCGCATGGAGGAAAATCATGGCATTACAACTAAAAAAATTAAGACAATTTCAGATTGTTTTCTTTCTCTTACTTTGGCCAAAAATAGAACAAACACATTCTGAAAATATGATATTAAAAATATAGAAAAAAATACCAGCAGTGGTAAAGTTTAGATCTAGGAAGGAAAGTGAATGAATGTTTATAACGGAATACATTTCCATATGCATAAAAATGTGGTTTTTTTGTATAGTTTTTTAATGAATTAAGTAACGATTATGACAACCTTTTTCCAAAACACAATATAGAATGTAAGACATAACAGGATAATGCATACATTTATTTTTTTCAAAATGGTTACAAAAAAGTGGGACCCCAAAATTTTACTGTGGGGTCCCATTTTTATGATTTGATGGGGTCCTCTGTACACATTCACAGCCTCACAAACCGTTGGAAATTATGGAACTCTTTCAAAAAATGCTCAGGAAGCTGTGGGTTGCCCGTTGACCCCGACTATCAGCCATCATCCATTCTCATTGCAGTGGCATGTACTGTATGTAACAACCTAATAATATAATAGTGCACATCCTGTGGCTTTTTAAATGTTGAAATGTAAATGTACTGCTGCGTACCGGCCAGTGTCAATCATTAGACTGCAACAGACGTTTGGCATCTCAAATCCTCTTATCAGTGCTAAGTCAGGAGGTCTTTAAGGGCTTAAAAAGCACTACGACGTTGTGCACTTTCACACCAAACAGAGATGAGATGTTTTTAGTTGGGTTGTAATTACCCCATAAACTGCCTTAATGACTGCGTGTGTCTTGTTGTGGCGTCATGAAGGTTTTGTGCCTTCATTAGCAGATCATTACAACCTTTATTTCACCAGATAAGAAACCCGTTGAGATCAAGATCTCTTTCACAAGGGTGACCTGGCCAAGAGGTCAACAGCACATGTCACAGAGCAGTCTCAGAAAAGTAATACGTTAAGACATACATTTTTAAAATGCATAAAAGAGAACTGGAAAACAATAAAAGATTTACACCTTTTAAAAACACAGGCACTGTGCAAACGTCTCTCGCTGTCTGTCCCTCGGGATAGAACGGAAGGCTCCAAATGGAAGTAGTTCAGAGAGTTTCAGTTTCGTCTGCAATGCATTCCATGCCAGAGGGGCGGCAATGCCAAAAGCTCTTTAGCAAAACATAGAGGATGACCCTTTGATGCAGTTGAAATAGGACACCATTTGTATTTTACTGGGCAGCACGGTAGTACAGGGGTTAGTGCGTCTGCCTTACTACACGAAGGTCCTGGGTTTGATCCCCGTGACTGCGTGGGTTCCCTCCGGGTACTCCGGCTTCCTCCCACCTCCAAAGACATGCACCTGGGGATAGGTTGATTGGCAACACTAAATTGGCCCTAGTGCAGTGGTTCTTAACCTTGTTGGAGGTACCGAACCCCACCAGTTTCATATGCGCATTCACCGAACCCTTCGTTAGTGAAAAAAAAAAAAAAAAAAATTTCAAATTCAAGACAAAGTTATATGTTTTTTTACTGGTGCACAAAATGAACCGTGCGTGAGCATCACCTTGTTCAAAGAACAAAACCAACACAGGGCATGAACTCACAACTAATTACACACCTGCAAATCAGATGGAAATTAGAGGGAACATTGTTCGGGGGTATCCATAATATGCCGATATGGAGACGTTTTTATTTTCACGATGAGTTGGGTGTGTCTTGACCTCCACGGCAGAGGCTCCGCCGAACCCCTGAGGCCGACTCACCGAACCCCTAGGGTTCGACCGAACCCAGGTTAAGAACCACTGCCCTAGTGTGAATGTGAGTATGAATGTTGTCTGTCTATCTGTGTTGGCCCTGCGATGAGGTGGCGACTTGTCCAGGGTGTACCCCGCCTTCCGCCCAAATGAAGCTGAGATAGGCTCCAGCACCCCCTGCGACAAGCGGTAGGAAATGGATGGATTGTATTTTACTAACAAAGTTACTACTAAGTAACATCTCAACAATGTGTTATTATTAGAAACAGTTGGATGGATGAATGTGAAGAAACTTGCAATCAATCAATCTTGGTAGTGACAAACGCGTCCACGAGTCATTGCAATGTGTAATGACGTCACGTTACAGTAGGGTTCAATGCTCGTGCACTGTACACCTGAGTGCGCGCTGCTCTCAGGTCGACTCCGCGTTCCTTCACGGTGCCTTCACGGACTTTCGGTTGTTTGGCTGTCATCTAGCATGGGCTGACAGAGAGCAAAGGGGACTTTGTATTTACATCGCATTTGGGAGGATTTCCCTTCCACGTTGTGTCTGCGCCGAGAGGAAGCCTGAAGTCGGGCGACGACTCGGTCTGTCCTGTGGCGGATTACTGGCGCCGGTGTTCCGTGAACGTCCCAGCGAGTGCCAGACTGCTTGTGTTTGGACGTTAGCTTGAGCGGCTAATCTTCCGCCGCTCTCTTTCCGACTCGACTTGTGTTCTCCCCTGAGTGGGACAACGGTGTCCCCGGTGAGACGACGTTGTCCTGCGTGCTGGTTTGGTCTGACAATCAGCAAGACGCCATTCCGATGCCAGGTGGGGGCAAGCGACATGGAGGCTAACTAGCTACCAACACAGCATTCAAACGCCACCATGCCAGCAGGTAAGATGTGAATGTGAACTGGAGGCATACTTTACTTTAATCGGTGACACGTACTTCAACTTGGAAGCTTTTAAGCACTAATTAACTTCTTTGCCTCTCAGTAAACATAACAAATGCCTTTTGTTTCGTTCGGGGACCTGCCACAGGGTGTGTTTACTTTCAGGATATGAATCAACACATTGACAGCTCAACAACATGACGTTTATTAAGACAAGTTAACGCAGTAACCAGGTCACTGCTAGTTGTTAACTTCATTAACTGTTGCAGCATTTTACTGACTTATGCAGCTTAATGCTTGACCTTTGATCCAAGTGAAGCAGGAAGCTGTAGGGCAGTCTTGTCCAAAGTGTGGCCCTGGGGCCAATTGTGGCCCGCAGCTTGAATTTTGACGGCCCGCACCGCCGTGTCAAAATAAAATCTAACAAAAATGGAAAAATGTAAGAAAAAAGACAATGATAGGGGGTAGCGGGGTGTATATTGTAGCGTCCCGGAAGAGTTAGTGCTGCAAGGGGTTCTAGGTATTTGTTCTGTTGTGTTACGGTGCGGATGTTGTCCCGAAATGTGTTTTTCATTCTTGTTTGGTGTGGGTTCACAGTGTGGCGCATATTTGTAACAGTGCTAAAGTTGTTTATACGGTCACCCTCAGTGTGACCTGTATGGCTGTTGACCAAGTATGCATTGCATTCACTTGTGTGTGTGAAAAGCTGTAGATATTATGTGATTGGGCCGGCACGCAAATGCAGTGCCTTTAAGGCACGCCCCCAATATTGTTGTCTGGGTGGAAATCGGGAGAAATTCGGAAGAATGGTTGCCACGGGAGATTTTCGGGAGGGGCACTGAAATTCGGGAGTCTCCCGGGAAAATCGGGAGGGTTGGCAAGTATGACTGGGAGACGCAACTGCTCTGTACTTCTCCCTACGTCCGTGTACCACTCCGTACAGCGGCGTTTTAAAAAGTCATACATTTTACTTTTTGAAACCGATACCGATAATTTCCGATATTACATTTTAAAGCATTTATCGGACGATAATATCGGGCTGCCGATATTACAAGACATCTCTAGTTATACTTGTATAGCGCTTTTTTACCTTCAAGGTACTCAAAGCGCTTTGACACTATTTCCACATTCACCCATTCACACACATTCACACACTGATGGCGGGAGCTGCCATGCAAGGCCATAACCATGACCCATCAGGAGCAAGGGTGAAGTGTCTTGCTCAAGGACACAACGGACGTGACGAGGTTGGTAGAAGGTGGGGATTGAACCAGGAACCCTCAGGTTGCTGGCACGGCCACTCTCCCAACTGCGCCACGCCGTCCCGTTTAATACTCTTCCATATCAGTAGGTGGCAGCAGGTAGCTAATTGCTTTGTGGATGTCGGGAACATGGTTTGTCGTGATCACAATATGCAGACGACAGCGGGAGGCAGGTAAAAAGGTATCTAATGCTTAAACCGAAAATAAACAAAAGGCGAGTGCCGCTAAGAAAAGGCATTGAAGCTTAGGGATGGCTATGCAAGACGAAACTAAAACTGAACTGGCTGCAAAGTAAACAAAAACATGCTGGACGACAGCACAGGCTTACAGCGTGTGGAGCAGCAGACGGCGTCCACAAAGTACATCCGTACATGACATGACAATCAACAACAAAATAGGAGCGCAAGACAAGAACTAAAACACTACACACATGAAAACAGCAAAAAACTCAAAATAAGTCACGGCGGGATGTGACAGGTCATGACAGTACATCTACTTTGAGACAAGAGTTATAGTGATGCATGGTTGGTTATGGTTTGAATTCATATCCAACAATTGCGAGAATGACTTTTTACTGTCAATATTGGCTGCTGAGTTTATTTTTTTTATGTTTTCTGCTAGTGGTGTGCCTCTGGATTTTTTCAATGAAAACAATGTGCCTTGGCTCAAAAAAGGTTGAAAAACAGCAGTTTAGAAAATGTAATATTTCAAAATGGCCCCTGCATGCCAACACAGATAGACAGACAACATTCACACTCAGACTCACACACTAGGGCCAATTTAGTGTTGGCAATCAACCTATCCCCAGGTGCATGTTTTTGGAGGTGGGAGGAAGCCGGAGTACCCGGAGGGAACCCACGCAAGTGGCGATTTGTCCAGGTTGTACCCCGCCTTCCCCCCGAGTGTAGCTGAGATAGGCGCCAGCACCCCCCGCGACCCCAAAAGGGACAAGCAGTAGAAAATGGATGGATGGGCCCCTGCATGCTTGACTTTTCAGTATGTGGCCTGAAGTGGAAAAAGGTTGAACACCCCTGCTGTAGTGAATGATTTAAAGGTGATAAATACATAATAGTCATATGGAAAGATGCAGGTGTGTGTGAAGCCAACTAGCAACATTCAACAACCTCCTTGTTGCCTTGGCGTTAATTCGAGTACATGTATTTTTCAGTTTCCATGTACTAAATTAGTCTGGTTAATTTTTTTTTGTATTTTTACACCTACATGTTAAGTCCCAGTGTCCATGTACACCCACTAATGCGACAATTAGTCATACGCCGTGTACCTCCCGTATACTAGAGGGGGCTTATTTCCTTTTAGCGTGTATTATTGTATTGCTTTTCCGGTTAACTGATGACGTCACACCAAAACACGGCATCTCTGCGGCTCCTTACAAGTCAACAGCGCAGTTGTAGTTATACCTGATGTTCGCCGTAATATCGGCACAGATTAGAAATATTACTTTTGTAATGGCTGTGCTGATGTTAAATAGCATACAGCATCAAAAAATACTGCGTTACGAACATGATAGTACTACCAATAATTTCACGGAATTTGGGTCCGTAATAAAGACTGGTGGGAGAGAGGGTTTTTTTGGACGGAGAAATGAAAGAAAACTTTCGAAGGTCTCAAAGTTTATCCAATAAGCGCAGTTGGATGATGATGGAGTTTTAAATCCGAAGGAAAAGACTGTAAAGGAAAAAACTTCTTTAAACAAGGGTTGCTATTGTTGTGTACATGCTTGCCAGTTGTGCGAAATACAAAGTTACTGCTTATCCGTTTGGAATGCACAAATGCAGCCTGAAGCGATTAGTGTAAGCTTTCTTCTTTGCCTTGTAATATACCCGCTTCTCTTCCATCTCACTCGTTTTTGTCCAGGAGTCCGAATGAAGCAGGCATTCTCCATTTCCTTGGCTACCTTTTTGAATAAATCGGTTTGTTTTTTTAATGCCAGGGCTCGAATTTAACCACAGCAACCGCAGCAAGTGCTACGACCGCCCTTGTCACTTGGTGTAATGCCCTAAGAATGACCAGCATCTACGGCAAGAACATGCCGTGACCGCCCTTGACTTTTTACTTGTTAATGGTCTAGGGATGTAACGTCAAACGATATCACGATAAACTGCGGTAAAATTCCGGACGGTTATTAATACCGTTTAATTTTTTTATTATTGAAAAACAGTCATTTATTAATGCATTTTAGGCGGCATTGCTCACTTTCTGAAAACGCACAAGCAGCCGCGCCTCCGAAGATGCCGCATGCGCACCAGCGCTGTTTGCAATGGCGGAAAACCACACACGGACGTCGCTCTTTAGATTTTGCCCCCGTAGTAAGCGGACAAAATCTGAAGTCTGGACGTATTTTGGATTGGTAAAGCATGCTGAAGGTAAAGAAATTGAGGATAGTCAGTCCATCACCAGAAAATGCAGGAAAAAAGTCCCCGCGAAGGGAGGCAACACTTCAACATGTTGAGCAGTCACAACTCCACGTCGAGTGCAAGGTACGTCAACTTGTAGATGAATGCACGATGGAAAGTGTTTAAAAATGAACATGCCATCGTTTGTCCCTCAAACATTCTTATAGTTGCACTTAAGTGTTACATAAAGTTACTTGTTATTGGGCGCTATCAGTGAGAGCAAGTAGTTAGTGTACACAGCATATACTGCAGAAGAGCAAAATGGACTTCTGGTTGTGTGTTTTGTGCTGTTAATGACCACTGCTACTTTACGTTACTTTTAAAACTTAGTGTTAAAAACAAATCCTAGCAAAAACACTGCATCGTGTTTTGTTTTTATAGGTGTAACATTAGGTTTTGTGTGTCACTGTGTGTGTGTTAGATGATTACAATAATAATAATAATTAGCATCTACAAAACCCAAACCCAATGAAGTTGGCATGTTGTGTAAATAAAAACAGAATACAATGATTTGCAAATCCTTTTCAACCTATATTCAATTGAATAGACTGCAAAGACAAGATACTTAACGTTCGAACTGGTAAACTTTGTTATTTTTCGCAAACATTAGCTCATTTGGAATTTGATGCCTTCAACATGTTTCAAAAACGCTGGCACAAGTGGCACAAAAGATTGAGAAAGTTGAGAAATGCTCATCAAACACTTATTTGGAACATCCCACAAGTGAACAGGCTAATTGGGAACAGGTAGGTGCCATGATTCGGTATAAAAGCAGCTTCCATGAAATGCTTAGTCATTCACAAACAAGGATGGGGCGAGGGTCACCACTTTGTGAACAAATGCGTGAGCAAATTGTCGAACAGTTTCTCAATGGGCTATTGCAAGGAATTTAGAGATTTCACCATCTAAGGTCCGTAATATCATCAAAAGGTTCAGAGAGTCTGGTGAAATCAGTGCACGTAAGTGGCAATGCCCATGACCATCGATCCTTCAGGCGGTACTGCATCAAAAATCAACATCGGTGTGTAAAGGATATCACCATATGGGCTCAGGAACACTTCAGAAAATCACCGTCAGTAACTACAGTTTGTCGCTGCATCTGTAAGTGCAAGTAAAAACTCTACTATGCAAAGCGAAAGCCATTTATCAACAACACCCAGAAACGCTGCCGGCTTCGCTGGGCCCGAGCTCATCTAAGATGGACTGATACAAAGTGGAAAAGTGTTCTGTGGTCTGACGAGTCCACATTTAAAAAAATTTTTTGAGACTTTGGACGTTGTGTCCTCCGGACCAAAGAGGAAAATAAAGACTGTTATAGGTGCAAAGTTCAAAAGCCATCATCTGGGGTGTATTAGTGCCCAAGACATGGGTAACTTAGTGCCCAAGACATGGGTAACTTACTCATCTGTGAAGGCACCATTAATGCTGAAAGGTACGTACAGGTTTTGGAGCAACATATGTTGCCATCCAAGCAACGTCTTTTTCCTGCTTATTTCAGCAAGACAATACCAAGCCACATTCTGCACCTGTTAAAACAGCGTGGCTTCGTAGTAAAAGAGTGCGGGTACTAGACTGGCCTGCCTGTAGTCCAGACCTGTCTCCCATTTAAAATGTGTGGCGCCATCCATCCATCCATTTTCTACCGCTTGTCCCTCTTGGGGTCGCTCGCTCAGCCAATCCCAGCTGCACTTGGGCGGAAGGCACATTATGTAATATACGACAACGGAGATCCCGGACTGTTGAACAACTTAAGCTCTACATCAAACAAGAATGGGAAAGAATCCCACCTGAAAAGTTTCAAAAATTGGTCTCCTCGGTTCTCAAACGTTTACTGAGTGTTGTTAAAAGGAAAGGCCATGTAACACAGTGGTAAAAATGCCCCTGTGCCAATTTTCTTGCAATGTGTTGCAAAAACACATTGCGTGCGTGCGTGTGTGCATAGGTAGGCATTTGCACGCACGTTCTGCCTACCTACGGCAGCCTGTTGCCCAAACAAATTATTTTTTATTGTTATTATTATTATTTTGTGGAACATGATTCATAAACACTGTTTCACCTGAAAGGTGAGGTTTTACCTTACTGTATCTCAAAATATTTAAAAAAATGTTTTACTTGTGGCAGCATTATATTTACTTGTAGCGGGCCGCCACAAGTAAATGAATGTATGGGAAACACTGATGTTAGATTATTTTAGATATAAAATCAAATGCACAAATATTACACTAATTAGCTATGTCACATGTAACACAAAGCGTGGTTGTTGTTTTTTTCAAAATGTATCAAAGTTGCCCCCATACTTAATTTTTTTCTGTTATCTTTGTATTTCCAGGTTTTACCGTAGAATTGTATTTACTGTAGAACAACAAGTTTGCAGTTTGTTTCAAAAATAGTTTGAAAATCTCAGTAGTTTGTTTCACACCTTACTGCACCCACAATTTCCCTTGTGGATCAATACAGTTTGTCTAACATAAACCCAACTGTGACTTTAAAACAGAGATACATACCAACCTGGGATTATGGCGTACCCACATGCCTCTTGCGCCAGGTGGTGTTGTTTTTGACGCATTCTGTATGTTTTTTTATACGTGATATACATATTTTTGTCCTAAAAGCTTGCCTACAGAAAGTGAGCTCAGTGTTCACAAGTTTGTGGCCAAAAACTTCCCCTCGGGGGTCTCTTGTGTGCGTCCAAATGGAGGATGGCGGTCGTTGTATAGTGTTTGTGTTGTTTCTGCATGTTTGGCTGCGGGCGGGTTCTGCTGCACCCCCTAGAGGCCTCATGCCTGCTCTGTAATTAGTCCCAGTAGTGAGCTTGTGTGTGAGCAGTCATGTGACTAGGTGACACTCATGTGGAAAGACTTTCTGCAAGATGTTGGAGTGTCTCTGACCCAGTTAGGATGCACGATATCGGTGGCCGATAATTATCGCGGACAGCGTGTGGTTGGACATGTCCAACAACAAGGACCTGCCCACTGCCGAGGAGCTTGACTCGCAGTCCAAGATGGCAGCTTGTCTTCTAGCTTTTTATTTAATATATGGTTAATCTTTTTAGTCCTTTACGTGTTTTTTTTACAAACATTTTGCCCTGAGGATTAAGGACGATTGAGGATGTTTTTTGGGTACCGTGTTTGGCTCACCAAGGCGTACTGCTGCTTCTGCATCTGGCGGCCACCTGGGGCCTGTCTATCCAGGTCGGAACCGGCTACGTACGTCCTGGGTCCTTTCTGCCCGTCCGGAGCTCCGTCGATCCTGCGCCGACGGTTACTACAGTGCTGTCGAGCGTCCTGAGACCTGGTTTGGTCCAGCATCGCGGCCTGTTTCTCCCGCCAACCTGTTGGTGACCGCAGCGTCAATCCACCTGCCTGACCCCGGAACCCTGGAGCCGACTGCCGTTGTGGTGTCGTGGTCCTGCTCTTGTCGTGTCTGCTGGGGGCCACCGCATTGAGACATCTGCCTGGACGGGGAAGTAAGGATGACACTTTTTCCTCCGGTTCTGGTGCTGGGAAGTGTTTTTCCTGCTGTCTCGGACCGCAGCTGGTTCTGTTTTTGATGTGTTTTTTTGCTATGCTACTTTGACGAGCTACAATTGAGTTCCTAAATAGACTTGCCGTCACACAACATCATCATCTACTTCAGGGTCAAATATAGACTTGGATATTCCTGTTCTGTGCGGCAGAGGAATAGTCATGTTTTTCTCCATAACTATTTTACTCATTTTGGATTTGCTTCATCCGTTATGGAGCCATGGAGACACTAATGAGCATGACGATCAAAAAGGCAAAAAACTGTGAACATGACTTTTCCGTATACTATTCTAATTGGATTTTATCTACTGAACAACTGATTTTACCTTATTTTACGCATCGTGTTAGTACTTATGGCTGGTTGTTATCTATCTGTTCTTATCCAGCAAGTCGACCTTCGGTTAGACATATTCAATCAGCACCTTCATTAATGCTGGTGAAAAATAAGTGCTTTATTGTTCTTTTGCTACTATTGTCAGGAAATGTTCAACCTAACCCAGGTCCAACTATTTAAGTGTTTGTGTACCCCTTGTGATTTTAAAGCTAGATCTGGGCTTAGCATTATTCATTTAAATGTTAGAAGTCTACTTCCTAAACTGGATCTAGTGAGGATCTGTGCTAAATCTACTGAAACTGACATACTTGTCTTGTCTGAAACCTGGCTTAAGAAATTCATGACGGACGAAGATATTGCAATTAGGGGCTACAATGTTTTTTGTTGTGACCGTCCTAGAAATGGAGGCGGAATTGCAATATGTGTAAAACATAAATTTAATGCAGCTCATTTATTGTCTGTATCCCGCAGCAAACAATTTGAATTGCTCTCACTTAAAGTGGAACTCCTTAAGGACCATTTTATCACTGTTATTTGTTTTTACAGACCCACTCAACAAGCAGTGAGGCCTTACTGTCACTGACCAATCAGCTTTCAACCCTGAATTTTTATGAGATTCTTCTTATTGGGGATCTGAACTGGGACTGGCTGTTGTCTGTCTCTGATGGTTTTAAATCAACCTGTGACTCTTTTAATCTTACACAGCTCATTAGCAGCTCTACCCGCCCAAATCTTAAATGCCCAGATAAATCTTCTCTCTTAGATCGTATTAATATTAATTAATTAATTAATATTATATTATAATTATAATTAATATTAATAATATTCTGATATTGGTACATTTGCAAATGATTTGAGTGACCACTGTGTTATCGCCACGATTAGGCAAGCTGAGCTACCAAAACTGCGGCCACAAAATATTTTTAAACGTGATTTTAAGCATTTTTTGAGCAAGCTTTTTATCCTTTGATCTTTGATATTTTCTGTGATGTTGAGTTGACTTGGAAATATTTTCACGATGCATTTATCAATATTATAAACAAACATGCTCCTCCATGTAATTCAGAGTGAAAGGTAGAAATAATCGTTGGTTCTCTCCTGAACTGTCCAGTCTACTGAAAGAAAGGGATGCTGCCTGGGCCAAGGTTAGAAATACCAAATCCCAGGCTGACTGGATGGATTTTAGGCAGCTAAGAAATCGCTTTACTTCTCTTGTCAAGAAGTCAAAGTCTGAGTTTATCTTTTGAAAACCACCAGTAGCTTAAATGATCCCAGGAAATTCTGGAAAGTCATAAAAAAGTCTTATGGAAGTAACACCGCAAATGATCCGCCAACTTGCAGACTGATGAAGTCTAACTGACAAATCAGCCATACCCAATTGTTTTAATGAACATTTTATTTATTCCGGTTCTTTATTTGACTCCTTATCTCCACATCCAAATCAGCCGAATGTTCAGAAAAGTTTGCATGTCACCATTCCTTCACACTTCCATAAATAATACATTTTAGTTTTACTCCTCTGGATGTGTTTGAGGTCAAGAGAGCCTTAAAACAAGTGGATCCTGGTAAATCTGCAGGTCCTGACAAACTTGAGACCTTCTTTTTAAAGTCAGCCGTTGATTTTATTGCAGATCCTCTTACCTATATTTTTGATCTTTCTGTGTCCTGTAATGAGATTCCTAACCTTTGGAAATCAGCTTATGTTTTACTGTTATTGAAAGGAGGAGATCCCACTGCTGACTACAGACCCATCTCTAAGCTATGCGTCCTAGCTAAAGTTCTTGAAAAGTTTGTTAATGAACAACTTAAAGAATTCTTAGACACCAATGGTCTGCTTTCTGAACATTAATCAGGTTTTAGAAAGAAACCCAGCGCTATAACTGCTGCTATAAAAGTTGTAAATGACATTATTGAAGGATTGGATTGCAAAAAATATTGTGCAGCTCTATTTATTGACCTGTCAAAAGCATTTGATACGATCGACCATATCATTCTGACAATAAAATAGACTTAATGTCTTTGTGTGTTTGTCGTTGGTCTGTCTGTCTCTTCAACCCCTTTACTACAGTTTGGTCGTATATTTGTAATGTCATGATACTGGGCGCGCTGCTTGTTGTGTACAGAGAAAAGCATAATAGTGCCGCAGTCACCAGTGTGGGCTTTCTTTAGCACGTCAGAAGAGGACATTTCACTTGTAGTTTGCAAAACTTTTTCTGCAGAAATTGCAATGAGGGGGCAGATATTACATAAGTCGATTAACCGAACGATAAATGGAAATTAAGTCGGTAACTTTTTCAGCGTCAATAATCGTGTGTACGGGCTTCAGGAGCATTCAATATTTTCATTGGTTTCAGCAGCAGTGCACATTTGTGTGAGAGTGCGGAGAGGCAGTGTCACTAGCATCACACTGTGCAACAAGTTAGCCCGTGACTAACACAGTAGCACCCCACCCCCTTCCTTAACATAGTGTATTGCTTTGGGTTGTGATGTTTATTCAAGTGCAACATTTTGCTAACAGAGTATTTTATTTTTATTTGTTTGTTTTATTTAACTTGGAGATTTAAACGTTTACATTCCTATTACAATGTTAAAATGTACAAGAAATACAAGTGTATTGCAATTTAAAGGGTACACTTGCATTATAATTACGTGTTATTACACCAACGGTTAATTTGGTCTCAAAAAACTATTGACAATAATATTGTTTCTCTGCAATAACTGTCGAGCAAAATTTGTTATCGGCCCAGACCTGTCCCTGTACCCAATACTTGTGCTGTATGGTCAAAGTAAGCGAGGTGTGTACATGTGTGGAATATTAATGCAGCTTCCACTTGCACACTTATATGAACCACTGAGACAGGAAGTAGACAGACTTTTGCTATTAATAATCAGCTGTGTGTGTATTGCGTGTGTGTGTGTGTGTGTGTGTGTGTGTGTGTGTGTGTGTGTGTGTGCGCGCGTGCCACTCTCACTTTCAGTGTGCTGTGGTCTAGAGGCTCTCATTATCCTCAAAGTGTTAACCACCTCAATTAAGTCATTATGTAGGCCGCCGCAATGTGAGCACTCAGCGGATGGCTAGAAGGTGCTAATAAATGGCTTGATGAAAGCAGCAAGACCTTTTTGTTTTTTGCAAAGTGTCAAGTCGCGTGCATCCAGAAGTTTGGGATCCTCGCTGAATCAAGGCAGGTCAAACATGGACTGGACTTGCTTTGTAACCACGTGGTGATAATGTAACGTATGTCCGATAGCTTAACTGTGTGACTGTACATTAAGCACACTCTCAAATACTTTAAGAGCCATGCTGTTGTGGGATGACCACTGTTACGCTAGCATTGAGTACTTGACATACTTCACAAAATGGATTATTCTCTCTAATTCACCTGTTCGTCCTTCACTTCTCCCCCCGCTGGTGTCCGTGCTGAGCTACACCAGAATGCTTTCATTTTGTATGGGTATACCTGCACTTTGATACAAGAACATTCAATTGTTGTCTGGCTGTAGTGCATTTTTTGACACAACTATAATGCAATAATGTGATGACTAACGTTACCAACGCCGTTAGTTTTTCTAGTAACGAGTAATCTTATTAAATGTATGTACGTTACAACGCCAACACTGATATGTTTGATTTAACGTGACACACTATTTTTGATGTGTACTAAACATCTTTTAATCCCTGCAAGTTCACTTCAGGAAGTAACTCTATAAGAGTGCAAGCGGCAGCCATCACACACATGCGCTACACAGGGGAATAATGAACATTCAATAAAGTAACATTAATAAGATTATATACCCTGTTTGTGGACAGAGCGAAATGTAGCCATTGACACACGTTGAATCACTTTAACGATCAGTGAAAACATTCCACAGGCGCTGCAGTCAACAATCTCATTCCAGTCCGCTGACTAACGATGACAACGCTAAAGAGACTTCAGACTGTACAAAATGCATCTGCCAGACTTTTGACCCGTGCACCCAGAACAGCCCATATCACCCCCGTTCTATCAAGTCTTCATTGGCTTCCAGTTAAATTCCGCATTGAGTTTAAGATTGTAGTCCTGACATTCCGTGGTGTGACCCCTCAGTACATCACTGATTTGCTATGGTGACACACTATTTTTGATGTGTACTAAACATCTTTTAATCCCTGCAAGTTCACTTCAGGAAGTAACTCTATAAGAGTGCAAGCGGCAGCCATCACACACATGCGCTACACAGGGGAATAATGAACATTCAATAAAGTAACATTAATAAGATTATATACCCTGTTTGTGGACAGAGCGAAATGTAACCATTGACGCACGTTGAATCACTTTAACGATCAGTGAAAACATTCCACAGGCGCTGCAGTCAACAATCTCATTCCAGTCCGCTGACTAACGATGACAACGCTAAAGAGACTTCAGACTGTACAAAATGCGTCTGCCAGACTTTTGACCCGTGCACCCAGAACAGCCCATATCACCCCCGTTCTATCAAGTCTTCATTGGCTTCCAGTTAAATTACGCATTGAGTTTAAGATTGTAGTCCTGACATTCCGTAGTGTGACCCCTCAGTACATCACTGATTTGCTATGGTGACACACTATTTTTGATGTGTACTAAACATCTTTTAATCCCTGCAAGTTCACTTCAGGAAGTAACTCTATAAGAGTGCAAGCGGCAGCCATCACACACATGCGCTACACAGGGGAATAATGAACATTCAATAAAGTAACTTTAATAAGATTATATACCCTGTTTGTGGACAGAGCGAAATGTAACCATTGACGCACGTTGAATCACTTTAACGATCAGTGAAAACATTCCACAGGCGCTGCAGTCAACAATCTCATTCCAGTCCGCTGACTAACGATGACAACGCTAAAGAGACTTCAGACTGTACAAAATGCGTCTGCCAGACTTTTGACCCGTGCACCCAGAACAGCCCATATCACCCCCGTTCTATCAAGTCTTCATTGGCTTCCAGTTAAATTCCGCATTGAGTTTAAGATTGTAGTCCTGACATTCCGTAGTGTGACCCCTCAGTACATCACTGATTTGCTATGCCCCTACTCCTCAGGGCGCAGCCTCCGGTCTTCAGGCCAGGGTCTCCTTAAGATCCCAAAAACTCGTTTTAAACCCCGTGGAGACCTGACATTCCAGGCTATAGCTCCAAGACTCTGGAACAATTTACACCAGTCCCTCCGTGATCTTGACTGTGTTGAAACTTTTAATAAACATTTGAAAACTTCTCTTTTTAGTAAAGCTTTTAGTTAGTGCACCTTTTTAACTATCATTTTTAATCACCTTTGTATCCTTTTTATGATGTTGCCCCTGTAGTTTTAATTGAATTGTTTTTTTACTTCACCTATGTTTTGTACAGCGCTTTGTGATTTTATCTGTGAAAAGCGCTTTACAAATAACATTTACTTCCTTACTTACTTAAAATCCTGAGCTTAAACAGCCAATGAGCGCACCCTTTTTGACGTCACACTTCACTTGACAGCAGTCAATGTATTTCTCTAATGAAAACTTTTCTCAACTGCATACACCAGTTATATGAAAGTATAAAAAAAAAAGTAACGGATGAATTACTTTCTCTAATAGTAATCGATTACATCTAATAATTAATTTCGTTAGTAATTAATTTACTTTTTTGGGAAAGTAACAAGTAAATGTCATTAATTATTAAAAAAATAAAATACAATTTAAAATTCCAACACCGATAACAAGTGATCTTGCTTTCTGGGACTGCGACTCCCACAATACCTTTTATGGATTGAGTTGAAGTTGAGGCTCCGCCCTTTCCCTCATAGAGGAAGAATAGCGCGTCTGTTTTTATTTTTAAAAGCAAGAAGAGCACAAACACATGCGTAATCATCTGATTGATCTCTTAAATGGTAATAGTCTGTATTGACAAACCCCGTTTCCATATGAGTTGGGAAATTGTGTTAGATGTAAATATAAACGTAATACAATGATTTGCAAATCATTTTCAACCCATAATCAGTTGAATATGCTACAAAGACAACATATTTGATGTTCTAACTGATAAACATTTTTTTTAATGCAAATAATCATTAACTTTAGAATTTGATGCCAGCAACACGTGACAAAGAAGTTGGGAAAGGTGGCAATAAATACTGATAAAGTTGAGGAATGCTCATCAAACACTTATTTGGAACATCCCACAGGTGTGCAGGCTAATTGGGAACAGGTGGGTGCCATGATTGGGTATAAAAACAGCTTCTCATAAAATGCTCGGTCTTTCACAAGAAAGGATGGGGCGAGGTACACCCCTTTGTCCACAACTGCGTGAGCAAATAGTCAAACAGTTTAAGAACAACGTTTCTCAAAGTGCAATTGCAAGAAATTTAGGGATTTCAACATCTACGGTCCATAATATCATCAAAAGGTTCAGAGAATCTGGAGAAATCACTCCACGTAAGCGGCATGGCCCGAAATCAGAATCAGAATCAGAATCAGAATAGTTTTATTGCCATTGTTTGAGAACGGGTTCACAAACTATGAATTTTTCTTGGTGCAAACGTGCGACATAAAACACATATAACACATATTTGGTATAAAAAGAGCTGTGACTGAGCTATCAGATAGACTTAGAAGGGATTCAAGGAATTCAAGGAGCTGCTGTTAGGAGTTCTTGTTCATTTGCCTGATGGCCGAGGGGAAAAAACTGTTCAGGTGGCGGGAGGTGTGGGTCTGGATGGAGCGTAGTCTCCTGCCTGAGGGGAGAGGGGAGAATAGTGTGTGTCCAGGGTGAGAAGAGTCAGCTGTGATCCGACCCACACGCCTCCTGGTCCTGGAGGAGAAAAAGTCCTGGAGGGATGGGAGCTTGCAGCCAATCACCTTCTCCGCAGCACGTACGATGCGTTGCAGTCTATTCTTATCCTGGACTGTTGCGCCGGGGAACCACACTGTGATGGAGGAGGTCAGGATGGACTCTATGATGGCTGAGTAAAACTGCACCAGCATCTCGGTCGGCACCTTAAGTTTCCTCAGCTGCCGCAGGAAGTACATCCTCTGCTGGGCCTTCTTGATGAGGGAGCTGATGGTCAGCTCCCACTTGAGGTCCTGGGTGATGGTGGTGCCCAAGAAATGGAAGGAGTCCACAATGGGGACGGGGGTGGGAGAGTCAATCAGGGTGAGGGGGGATGGTGGGGCTGTGACTTTCCTGAAGTCCATGATCATCTCCACTGTTTTCTGGGCGTTCAGCTCCAGGTTATTGAGGCTGCACCAGGACGTCAGCCGGTCTACCTCTCTCCTGTAGGCGGACTCATCGCCATTCGAGATGAGCCCGATGAGGGTGGTGTCATCCGCAAACTTGAGCAGTTTTACGGATTGGTGACTGGAGGTGCAGCGGTTTGTATACAGGGAGAAGAGCCAGGGGGAGAGTACACAGCCCTGAGGAGTACCAGTGTTTGTGGTTCGACTGTCCGAAACAATCTTCCCCAGCCTTACGTGCTGTCTTCGGTCTGTCAGGAAGTCATTAATCGAACTGCAGAGGGAGTCGGGCACGCTGAGCTGGTAGAGCTTGTCTCGTAGCAGTCCAGGGAGGATGGTGTTGAAGGCAGAGCTGAAGTCCACAAACAGGATCCTAGCGTAGGTTCCTGGGGAGTCCAGATGCTCCAGGATGAAGTGGAGGGCCAGGTTCACTGCATCATCCACAGACCTGTTGGCTCTGTAGGCGAACTGCAGTGGGTCCAGGAGGGGGGCGGTGATGTCCTTGAGGTGGGGCAGGACCAAGCGCTCAAAGGACTTCATGACCACAGACGTCAGCGTGACCGGCCTGTAGTCATTTAGTCCTGTGATCCGTGCTTTCTTGGGGACAGGGACAATGGTAGAGGTCTTAAAGCAGGACGGCACGCGGCATAGCTCCAGAGAGGTGTTAAAAATGTCAGTGAAGACAGGAGCCAGCTGGTCCGCACAGTGTCTGAGAGTGGAGGGGGAGACACCATCCGGCCCGGGGGCCTTCCGCGTATTCAGCTTCAAGAACTGCCGGCGTACATCCTCTTCTTTAATGGAGAGGGTCTTTACAGTCTTATTGTGTTTTTGGAGTCCTGTGATGTCATTGGAGTCCTTTGAGTCCTTTAACTCCTTTAATGATGTGCTGGCATTGTTGGGGAGGGTGATGGTGGGGGGAGCATGGCTTTGATGAGCTGAAGGCCGTTCATGACGACAGTAATGTGTGTTGAGGCCCTGAGCGAGAGTCCGGTCATTCAGGGCCTGGGGGGTTTTGGGCTTATAGTTCGTAAGGGCCCTTAGACCTCTCCAAACTGCCGCAGAATCATTGGAGCGGAACTGTTCCTGTAGACGGTTAGAGTACACAGATTTAGCTTTCTCCACTTCCCTGGTGAAGTGGTACTTTGCTTCTCTGTATGTACTTCGGTCCCCGCTTCTCCACGCAGCCTCCTTCTTCTTGCGCAGCTGTCGGAGCTTGGGTGTGAACCAGGGCTTGTCGTTGTTATAACAAACCCTGGTGCGCGTTGGAATGATGCACGCCTCATTGAACTGTATGTATGAGGTCACAGTGTCCGTATACTCGTCCAGATTGTTCGTGGCCGCTCCAATTGCCTCCCAGTCTGTCGTTTCCCAACAAGCACGCAACTCGTCCACAGACTCGGCGGTGAAACACTTAATGTTCCTCATAACAGGTTTAGCCAGTTTCAGTCTCTGTCTGTATGAAGGGATTAAGTGCACCATCATGTGATCTGATAGTCCAAGAGCAGCGCGCGGGACTGCATGAAAAGCCTTGCTCAGTGTAGTGTAGCAGTGATCCAGCGTGTTCTCCTCTCTGGTTGGGCATTTAATAAACTGTCTATACATTGGTAATTCCTGGCTCAAATTTCCCTTGTTAAAGTCACCAAGCACGATAACAACAGAGTCAGGAAAAGACCGTTCCACATGTAAGATCTGTCCTACGAGCGCGCGCTGAGCATCACGCACGTCCGCGCCGGGCGGGATGTAAACAGCCACGAGAATGAATGAAACAATCTCACGCGGTGAGTAAAAGGGCTTACAGTGGATGAATAAATATTCCAGAGAAGAAGAACAGTGTTTAAAAATCGCTGTCACGTCTGTGCACCAGCTATTGTTGATAAAGAAGCATAGTCCCCCGCCTCTTTTTTTGCCAGAGAGCGCCGCGTCTCGGTCCGCGCGGAGGAGATGAAAGCCCTCCAGTTGAAGCGCGCTGTCCGGGACACATGCGCTCAGCCAAGTCTCCGTGAAACACAACACACATGATGAGGAGAAGTCCTTGTTTCTTCTCATCAGCAACGCTAGCTCGTCCATCTTGTTGGCAAGTGAGCGGACGTTGGAGAGGAAGATGCCTGGTAGAGGCGTGCGTAATCCCCGTCCGCGAAGACGGACAAGTGCGCCCGCTCGCTTTCCTCTTCGGTGCGGTTTCCCTCTTTTGAGCACAGAATGGACCAAATCCGCAGCTGACGCTAAGATGACCGGTAACAAGTCCATAGGGACCAACATTGAATGACCGTGACCTTCGATACATCAGACGGGTGTATCAAAAACCAACATCAATCTCTAAAGGATATCACCACATGGGCTCAGGAACACTTCAGAAAACCACTGTCACTAAATACAGTTGGTCGCTACATCTGTAAGTGCAAGTTAAAGCTCTACTATGCAAAGCGAAAGCCATTTATCAACAACATCCAGAAACGCCGCCGGCTTCTCTGGGCCCGAGACCATCTAAGATGGACTCATGCAAAGTGGAAAAGTGTTCTGTGGTCTGACGAGTCCACATTTCAAATTGTTTTTGGAAATATTCGACATCGTGTCATCCGGACCAAGGGGGAAGCGAACCATCCAGACTGTTATTGACGCAAAGTTCAAAAGCCAGCATCTGTGATGGTATGGGGGTGCATTAGTGCCCAAGGCATGGGTAACTTATACATCTGTGAAGGCACCATTAATGCTGAAAGGTACATACAGGTTTTGGAACAAAATATGCTAGCCATCGAAGCGCCGTCTTTTTCATGGACGCCCCTGCTTATTTCAGCAAGACAATGCCAAGCCACATTCAGCACGTGTTACAACAGCGTGGCTTCGTAAAAAAAGAGTGCGGGTACTTTCCTGGCCCGCCTGCAGTCCAGACCTGTCTCCCATCGAAAATGTGTGGCGCATTATGAAGCGTAAAATACGACAGCGGAGACCCCGGACTGTTGAACGACTGAAGCTCTACATAAAACAAGAATGGGAAAGAATTCCACTTTCAAAGCTTCAACAATTAGTTTCCTCAGTTCTCAATCGTTTATTGAGTGTTGTTAAAAGAAAAGGTGATGTAACACAGTGGTGAACATACCCTTTCCCAACTACTTTGGCATGTGTTGCAGCCATGAAATTCCAAGGTAATTATTATTTGCAAAAAAAAAAAAAAAGTTTATGAGTTTGAACATCAAATATCATGTCTTTGTAGTGCATTCAATTGAATATGGGTTGAAAAGGATTTGCAAATCATTGTATTCCGTTTATATTTACATCTAACACAATTTCCCAACTCATATGGAAACGGGGTTTGTATATGAGGCTTTTACTATACCTGCACGATACCTACAGCGCTTCACAGTATACGTCACATTCACCCATTCACACACACATTTACACACTGATGGCGGAAGCTGCCATACAAGGTGCTAACCACGACCTATTAGGAGCAAGGTGAGTGAAGTGTCATGCCAAAAGACACAATTGTGGTTAGAGTGTCCGCCCTGAGATCGGTAGGTCGTGAGTTCAAACCCCGGCCGAGTCATACCAAAGACTATAAAAATGGGACCCATTACCTCCCTGCTTGGCACTCAGCATCAAGGGTTGGAATTGGGGGTTAAATCACCAAAAATTATTCCCGGGCACGGCCACCGCTGCTGCCCACTGCTCCCCTCACCTCCCAGGGGGTGATCAAGGATGATGGGTCAAATGCAGAGAATCATTTTGCCACAACTAGTGTGTGTGACAATCATTGGTACTTTAAATTGCCATGACTAGGATGGCAGAAGCTGAATTCGAACCAGGAACCCTCAAGTTGCTAGCACAGCCACTGTACCATTAAATTAAATTTTTTTAAAGCATATTCTACAATTTTTTGGTCCTAAATTAAGCATTTTCAAACATATAAATGTCTAAATGAACTAAAAATATAAATGTTACAGGAGTATCGTCCACTCGATAAGACCAAACAAATCGTAGGGCGCAGTTCAGTATCGCGGCCACTTATTGGCTCAGCCTCGGGCAGCATTACTGTACAGAAGTAGAGTCTCTAAACACGAGTACATTCAATAACAACAGCAGAAGAAGATGCTAGATTTGTTGCTCGTTGTTTTTACTTTTTAAAAAGTCATTAAAAGTCCTACAGTGACACTTGAAAAATTCTCAAAGCACATTGTACAACAAGCAGCAACAATTGAAAATATGGCAAAACAGATTTGTTTTTTGTATTTATACATTGTTTTGCCTTTTTATCTATTTCACTCAACTTCATTTATATAGCACATTTCAAAAAACAAAAAAAGTTTCGCAAAGTGCTTGCACAGGAAGTAAAACACACATTTAGGAGCAGGATGAAACTAAGGAGAGTCAATTGTAAAAAACATTAGTGAAATTGTTTTTTTTTTAAAAAGAAAATCATATATAGCAGATTATGCGAATTATAAAATTACGTCATGGTAACTGCACCTATGACCACACGTCCACCGCCACAGGTATCTTGGCAGTCTAGGGGAAACCCAAAGGTGTTATTTCATGTCTAGAGGGCTCTCATATTGTTGGGAAATGTATTTAGAAGGTAGTGAAGTGTTTTTATGCTCTAGCTATGAAAATATTTGACTTTTAAATAATAATTCCTACTTTGCGGAAATAAATTTATTGCGGTCACGTCCGAAACCAATGAACAGCGAGAAACGAGAGACGGCAGTATACTGTGTACCTTGTGTACACTTCTTACTTAATAAGTTTAAGTACAGAAGTGTGCCAATTTAGACATCCTTTGACTCCACCATGTTTCATTCCAGCTCACCTTGTTAGCATCACGTAGCCTGCACACACTGCATGTGTGTGTGTGTTTGTTTGTGTGTGTGTGTGTGTGTGTTTGTGCCCATTGAGCACACATAACAGATGTTAAACACCCCCACACACACAAACATGCATTTTGCTATGCACATGAATGTGTGCGTCCTTCAATGTTGGCATACTCTGTCTACACAATTACACTCCATCAGAATTGTTAAAACAACAAACACTCATTTGCGTGTGTGTGTGTGTGGTGGTAGGCTAATAGTTTTTGAGGTTCTTGGAGCATTTTAGTTTGGACTGCGCAGCTTCACCAGCAGTGTGAAACACTGCAAGGTCAGACAGTGAGTGGGTGTGCGGGGTGGGGAATGAGAGACACACACAGTCAGAAACTAGATGTCCACCTGGCAGGCAGGCCGCATTTTTCTCCTGGAACATGGATTCAGAGAACAACGAGTCTGGTAGGAGGCTAGTTTTGTTTTTTATGTTTTGCTAAAGAACTTAGCATTTTATTAGCCATTGAGCTGCTTTTGTGCAAACTGTCCAGCCCTCTCATCCTCACTCTCCAACCAGAGGCGAGCATCCTTATGCCACACAGGCGTGTGCACCAATGGGAGTGGCAGCAAATATTTGATGAAGTCATAGCAAGGCGCTCGCTCCCCTTCATGACCTGCACAAGGGGGATTGTTGCTGGAACTAATGTCTCTTTTGCTAGCTAAATTGCTAACATACTCCTGTAGTCCTCCAGTAAACGCCGACAGGTGAATGTGAGCGTGAAGGACGTGTATGTCTGAGTGAGCGTGGTCGTGCCGCGGGCCAGCAGATGTTTGATTGGCAGGCCGCCTAAAGCTTTGGAGGACATTGAGCTTGTCTTTCATGCACTGTTAAGTCACTCCCACTGCTGCGCTACATGCACACACACACACACACACACACACACACACACACACACACACACACACACACACGCACACACACACACACACACACACACACACACACACACACACACACACACACACACACACACACACGGCTGAATGTCCAAACTTCCCTTTGAGGAAGTGAAAAGTAGAAGTTTAGCTTGGATTCATTATTACAATTGTCAACAAACTCATACACTTAGAACAGCTGACCGACACACAAACGCGCACACACACACACACACACGGCTGAATGTCCAAACTTCCCTTTGAGGAAGTGAAAAGTAGAAGCTCAGCTTGGATTCATTATTACAATTGTCAACAAACTCATACACTTAGAACAGCTGACTGACATCACACACACACACACACACACACACACACACACACACACACACACACACACACACGCACACACACACACACACACACACACACACACACACACACACGATTAACATGTTTTAACCTTATGTCAGCGTAACCTATGCTTGCTATGATTGTGAATGTGCTGCATTCAGTGACATCATTGTTGTTCCTCCAAAGTTAAAGGCAGGGCTCTCCAAAGGGCGGGTGGGGGATTTTCAACTTGCAGCATGTTTTTTTTATTGTCCCATGGCATCGTGTAATTGTGTATGATATGAAACGTGCGTCAGGTGCTCGCTTTTGTGACTTCCTGTGACCGTCGGGATGAATTTATGACCCTGCTGTTTTATAGTGATTCGCCCCCAGTTACCCCCCGCCACCAATCACTGCTGAACTCACTGCTAAGCTCCTCCCTCTGAGCTGCACTTAGCTGATTGTGTAACCCAGAGGTAAAATGTCATCGGAGAAGTGAATATTTAGACTACTGCAATTGGAGACCATAGTATACTAAAGTGAATAAATACTGCATTTGTCAAAAAAATACATAGGTGCTGTATTAGTTTGATATAAAGAAAACTATTGATAAAAAATATTTTAAAACATGTAATATATTAATCCCGAAGTGATTCTGTGTGACAAAGTGAACATCCAATCCTGTCATGATTGATGCTCAGTTTTGACTAATAGGATTGAAGGCCCTCCCTAGTGCTGGGCGATATGGAAAAAATGTATATCACAATATGGATCAATTTATATCACGATAACGATATACCACGATATAGCTATGGTAAGCTTTCAGTTCTATGAAAAATGTAACATCATACATGACCACTTACCTTTTTTCTCACTTTATTTGCAAGTGAAATAAACAAATACATTTGGTATAGCAAACAACAATAGCAACAAAACACATTTTTCAAGTTTTTAAAACACATTTTTAAAGTTTTTTTTAAGTTTTACAAGTATTCAATTTTCTCTGAAGTGCTGTCAGAACGTTAGATCATAACTAAAAATAAACAAATACTTTTGGTATCAGGTGTAAACAATTGTAATAAAAAATCTTAAAGTGCACGTCTCTGGAATCATTAACGTTAGCCTTTAGTGCAGTCAGAACAGTAGTAGATCACAATGAAATTTAAACAAATACTTTCGGTTTATCAAGTGTACGGGACTCTACCTTTAACAATGAGGCATGCGATGGCGTCTGTTATTTGTCTGTAAACGCGGGACGTTTTCTTGTAGGGTTTGTTTCGTACCAGAGTGTCTTGAATTTTTGGTTGATTGGTTTTAGCGCTGGTAGCATTGATTGGTGTGACTTTGCCTTTTGGGTCTCAGTGTACTCCTTCTCGTGGTGTTTTCTGAGGTGGTAGAATAGATTGGTTGTGTTAGCGTTGGGCGACGGAACACTTTTCTTGCATACTTTGCATATGACCGTTTTCTGCTCTGAATCCGTCGCTTTGAACCCAAAATAAAGCCAGACTGACGAGCTACCCCCTCGTTTGGGTAGGAGTTCGTCCTGGGACTCCGTCTCTGCCTCATGTGTGTAACCCAGGTAATCCTCAACGGCGGGAGACGCTGGACACAAAGAGGGCACGTAAAGCGGCGTCATGTCGCAAAATGGAAAGAGAAATGCGAGCCTACATATCAACGCATCCTTTTCTTTGTAAAAAAAAATATTGTTTTCTCTCCCGTTTGACACCAAATACACTTACTGAATGTGCAATTATTGTTGTTGTTACTATGAATAATCTGATGGCACAAGCCCTATGGATAAAATACAGCCTATCGCTTGAAACGATAAAAATAGAAATGACACGATAGATATTTTTATATCGTGCCCACAATATGTATCGTCATATCGCCCAGCACTAGCCCTCCCCGTCTGGCCGTGGCTAGTATGACTTTCAGGTCAGTTTTTTGTTTGTTTGACTATTCTTCTTTGGCTGGATTTGGATCCCTTCCCTGGACTGGATCCAACACTTTTGAGACTTTCCCTGGAGTTGGATGGCGAGCTGACCGGAACCTGGTAAACGTGACCCGATTGGTCACGTAAGACAAAAGACATTAGGACTCCAAAAAAAAAGCAGACTGACTTATTTTATATATTGTTTATATGTATATAGGTTATTTTAATGTGGACAGTTGCAAGTTTATAACATTTGCAATTAAATGCAAATAACACTTAAAATCCTGTGTACGCGTCCATTGTTGTTGCGCCCCTTTGGCTCAGAGGAACCAAGCATCCTTCTGATTTGGCTTAACTATCCAAAAAGGTACAAGATAGCACTGTAAGTGTTACAATTGGCTGAAATAGTTTGGTGTTGGTCATTAGGAGGACTGATGAGCTCAGTAACCTTCTGGAGGCAAAGATGAACTCATTTGTCACCTTGATGCCCAACAAGCTTCTTTTCTTTCCATCCTTTCTTCTCAAAGGTCTCCTTTTATAACCTTCATTCTTCCTCTCCTGCCTCCTTAATTTTGATGACATCTTCCTATTCCTCTTCACGCCTTCAATTGGTAGAATTTTTTTTAATAGTCTTTGTGCTGTTGCTTCGATAGATGATGTGACTACCTGTAGCTTGCCATCAGACTGACACAGCCCGTTGAGGAGGCGTGGCTTCATTGGATGTTCTCATTGGATTGGTGTTGTCTTATCATGAGGACCAGGTATCTTAGAACTTTTGTGAAGGAGAGGATTAAGAAGAGGAATCATGGAAAGAGAATGAAGGTTTACACCTACGGACTGAAATAAGAATGAAACATCTGTAGTGTTTCCAGGTATCTCAGATTTCTTGTGACGTTCTTTGTCATCTTCCTCCTCTGCCCCATCCCTCCAGGAAACATGAACCTCTGCACTTCCTGGCTGTTTTGTCTTTGTACTATGAATATTTAAATGAGACCTCGTTTTACCGTCAGCCTGCATCTTTCGATCTTAATTCTACTGGAACATCAACCTCAAGGTGCATAATTACCCGCCTTGATGTTTCTCCATCAGCTACATCTGTCTGTATGTCCATCTCTTGGTGAGAGGGGATGCTTTTTGTACCCTTTAAAGTTGAAAAGCAGGATATGGTGACGCATGACAATGAGCCAAATCAGAGGCAGCTATATAGTTGTTGATGCACCTGAGAGAGAGTGTGTGTGTGTGTGTGTATGTGCGTTCTCAGAAGACATCAGCTAGTGTGTCACTGACAAAAACTCTCCATCACTTTAATTGGTTTTGTCTTTCCTTCTTGTGTGTCAGAGCATCTCCATAGCAACCAGTCCGTCCATCTTTTATCCTATTAATCCATAGTGTTTGTCCTGCTCGTCTTGGGGACTCCAATCAGTCCCCTTTGCTTGGAGCTCAGCAACGAGTAGAACCCATTGTGGTTGCTACACAGTGACAGCAGGTGTCCACTTACCTACTCCTGTCTCGTTGTAATTTGAGCTTGTGAGGGCAGCTCACATTGCGGCCTTGCGGCGTTGGGTTCTGAAGGAAAGCATGAAAGTTAACCCAGGAGCTGCCGCAGGTGATGTTTGTGAAGAACCTGCAAGCATGTGGTTGTTCCTGACTTAGTTGGACCTGCTGAAGCAGAGAGGAAACGTCTTTAGTAGCCATGTCGTCTTTCGGCGTCCTGAGGGCGTATAGACAGGTTCCTCGCACTGAGGGGGACGAGACCTTCACTTACAGCTCAACGCTGAACAGGCGAGCACTGCTGAGCTCTGGTAGGTCCAAGATTGGTTGTAATAGTTCTATTTTCATGAGGAATTTATTTTATCCCAGTTTCTAGGCTGACAGGTGAAGTGAATTATATTTATATAGCGCTTTTCTCTGGTGACTCAAGGCGCTTTACATAGTGAAACCCATTATCTAAGTTACATTTAAACCAGTAATATCGGCACTGGGAGCAGGTGGGTACAGTATCTTGCCCAAGGACACAATGGCGGTGACAAAGGATGGCGGAAGCGGGTATCAAACCTGGAACCCTCAAGTTGCTGGCATGGCCGCTCTACCAACCGAGCCATGCCATGTGTGCTTCTTTGATGCGGTCAGCTTGTACAATCATCAGTGAAGAACATTATTCTACATCCACCTGAGATCCAGCATCCTCTGCCGTGAACATTTGTGTTGTGCATAACGGGGCTATTTTGTCTACTGCAGAGGATGCTGGTTTTCAGGACGCTATTCATTAGGGTTTGTCATCACAGTAGGGCTGGACATATCGAGCTTGATAGTACCTATGCCAATGTGGGTATTAGTACTGGATCGATACTTGTGTGATCGGATCGATACTTTTGTTGCAGTTTTGCAGATTTTCTCAATTTTCCTGACAGTTTATGCGACTACAGCATCTCTTCTTGTCTATTAGTGCAAACAGCGCATCTTTCTCTTGCTCACTCAGGCACGCCTAATCCCTTCTCTCCCTGCTACTTTATACTGACTGCTGATGTTATTTTTCACAAATATCTGCCTGTAATCAAAAAAATATTTTGTTTTTGTTTACATTTTAAAATTTATATTTTTGTTTCATTGATGCTTATTTGTTTTGTTATAGTGACTTTTTTTCTTAAAATGATGTAGTAAAACGAAATAGGGGAATTATTTTTTGAATTGATCTAATATCACATTGTTTTAAATTGTTGTATTTAGTTATAAAAACATGTTTTGCATACATTATTTATCCTGTGTTGTCATAATCAAATAACTACATACACATTTAAAAATGATTCAATGGTCATGACATTACTGGTCAAAAGTATTCGTATCCGTATAAGCAATACTAGTCCTTTATGTACTTGATACCGAATCAATACCCAAACAATCACTACAGTGCTATCTCAATTTTCGTTGGTAACGTGTTCTAAAATGTGCAACAAAAACCGAGTTGTTCTCGTGAGTCTGGGCCGCACTCCTTCCTGTTGGCTTTACGGCTGACTTGCGCAAAGTCATTCTGCCTTCTTTATATCTCCACCGCCCTTAAAGTATAATCATGAATTTATTAAGATTACATAATATAAAAAGCTTCTTGTTGTAACAACAAAACAAATTTGTAGAAGATACCATGAAATGATAGGTAGGTAGGAGATCACGGGGAAGACCCAGGACACGGTGGAGAGACTATGTCTCCCAGCTGGCCTGGGAACGCCTCGGGATTCCCTGATAAGAGCTGGACGAAGTAGCTGGGAGGGGGGGAGTCTGGGCTTCTCTGCTTAGGCTGCTGCCCCCGCGACCTAACTTCAGATAAGCGGAAGAAGATGGATGCACCATAAATGCAATCTTACATCCATGCCTTTACTAAGCAACTCACTAGTTCAACAAAATATTTGAGTTTTTAAAATTACAATATTTGTTATCAAATATAGCCATCATATCTCATGTATTCAGGGCAGCACGGTGGAACAGGAGTTAGTGCATGTGCCTCACAATACGAAGGTCCTGGGTTCGATCCCCGGTCTCAGGGTCTTTCTGTGTGGAGTCTACTTGTTTTCCCCGTGACTGCGTGGGTTCCCTTCGGGTACTCCGGCTTCCTCCCACCTCCAAAGACATGCCAACTAAATTAGCCCTAGTATGTGAGTGTGAATGTTGTCTGTCTATCTGTGTTGGCCCTGCGATTAGGTGGCGACTTGTCCAGGGTGTACCCCACCTACCACCCGAATGCAGCTGAGATAGGCTCCAGCACCCCCCATAACCCCAAAAGGGACAAGTGGTAGAAAATGGATGGATGGATCTCATATATTCATGATCTGCCTTACAGTGATATAGTGAAGAGATTTTTTCAAACCAGACAAAACATTGAACTAATGAAATACAATATGGATGATGTACATTTTTGAATAGCTTGTATTGATATGGTGAAGATATTTTCTTAACAAAAACAATGAACTAATGACATGAACTTTTTATATTTTATACTCTTGGAATGGCCAACATTGATATGGTGAAGATATTTTCTTAACAAAATCAAACAACTATTGATGTGGTATAATCATGAAAAAGAAGTGTGATTTTCAGTTTTATAGCATCAAAGAGACAACCAATGGTACGTTTTCTTGCATTTTTACAGAAGTTCTAGGAAATGCTTTCCAAAGCATCGTAAAAATGGTAAGATCTCAAAAAAAACCTTAAAGAGCCCCCTTGGCCCCCTGCTGATATTTTTGAATTCCTCAATTGTATTTTTTTTTACTGGCATCCCTGATATATGGATAGCATTTATTAAGCCAGTTTATTCAACTTTTTAATTACAAATTACTGTACATGACGTCTTGTTCAACCCTGTTGTGGGTTCGCTAAAAAAAAACTATATAACCATGCAACCAATGATGGCTCAGTCGCAGATTTCGAGTTGGGGATGTTTATTGGACCAACTCAAGGTCACCAGTGCACAGGGTGCAACAATATATACAGTGCAAAAATTGGTGAAAATTAACAGTAAATACAAAAAAATTAAGTATTTATAAAATGCAGGAATGAACAATCCCCAATCACTGTTTGTACTATATTCCAACTCTCCACAACCAACCTGCTTACCTACTCCCACCCCGACTGAATGAACAGTCTTCCTTAAATAGTCCATAGTTCATGCTAAACATGATTCGATATATTTGTATATATCCATTACATCATCAAATTAAACTTAATATTTAGCAACTCCATGAATAAATAATAAGTCCACCTTAAGACCACTTGGTCTGGTCCACTGGTCATGTGACCTCCGCAAAGCGCGCCAATGCGCACTTATATGGTGTCATCTGAACATGTAGCGTCTTTTTGACCGAACTCCACGTGACGCCATGACAACAGCCTAAAGCTTGGTGAGTGTCTCTTGTGTGCGTGCTTGGGTCTCGCGTGTCTCGCGTTGTGGTGTACATCTGACTACACGCCACTCAAAACGTTAGATTCTCCAAGTCACAACACTGACATTGTCTTTTTTTTTTTTTTTTTGAGTTTAAGTTTATTTGGAACATGCATGCATACAACATGATACATCACAATTTCCAGTTTCTCTATTCAACATGTTCGAAAAGGAGTAGAAAGAAGCAGAGCTTTTTTAATCCTACCCTGTTTCCTTTACATAGCAGTTGCTAAAACTTTTGTTCACTTCCTGCTCTCAATTTATTCACAATATACTCCATAAGTAATAACAATAAAAATAAATAAATAATAATTGGTGAAGTAAGTTATATTTCATAGGGTGCGATGAGTAAGATTATGTAGAAAATGAATGGATGGATGAAATAAATTCAGAATGTTTATCATGGTTATTCTTCTTTGTACTTTGTAAACACTTTAAGTTTGAAGAGTTTCTTGAAGTGGATCATATTAGTACATTGATTGATTTCTTTGCTTAATCCATTCCATAATTTAATTCCACATCCTGTCTTTGTGACAGTGCGCTTGCTCCTGGCCAGAGAGAGAGGATAGTACCGGTCCTCAAGTGACGTCGTGATAAGAGCGCACCATCATAAACCCCCACCTCCCAACACTTTTACCTAACATAATTTACTAATCATGTTTTCGGTATTGATAAAAAATAATTGTGATTATATTTTGGCCTTAATCATGCAGCCCTAACTCAGAGTTGAACACAGCAAAGTGCTCCCTCGTAATTTTGACAGTAAAATGGGAAATGACACAATCAGCAGCCAAACTAAGAGCCTTTGTTTGCTTACTTACGACTAAAATGGAGTTGTCTAGTATGTTCACTATCCTATTTAATGGCAAAATTGTTCTTTGACTGCAATAAGAAACGTGTTTAATGTATCATAAGTTGTTTCATTTTTTAAAAATATAGCCAACAATGAATTTTTTTTGTGATCCCCTTTATTTTAAAAAGTATCAAAGTACATTTTGGTACCGGTACCTAACTATTCGCATCGGGACAACCCTAGTTAGAACTATATGCTACTTTTTATTAGAAATGGCAACAGCGGAGGATGAATGCCCCACAACAACAGAATCAAGAAGAAGAAGGAGCTTTTATTGATTACACAGCGGGCTACAATGGCGAACTCACATTTTCGGGACTTTTGGAGAGCCCAGATAGTTACACAACAGCATTTCCCAATAATTAAGGAAAGTTGATTTTGCATAATAAGTTGAAACAAAATGCCAGGTAATGTCCCCTACCTAATTGGTGGCATTTTTTGGGGTCCTTATACACACACCATAATAATACCCGTAAATTGAAGCACAGCTGACTACGGTAGCTGCAATGCTCCGACAATCCATCAAGCAGTGCGGCTTCGTAGCTTACCAAAGTCGTACTAAAACATTCAGAAACATTTTTGAGCGCAGTGTGCGATGTTCTGTAAGCTCAATGAAACATCAAAGTTTTAGTCTTACTGGTGCTTGCTGGAGTCATTTATTGAAAAGGCTTCATTTAATCTGCAGTTCAAACGTTTCTCTCAGAATCGTGTATAAAGATAGTATGGCCAACTCGGTTTCAGGCAATCTCCTCAATGATTGGTCAAAAGGCACTCACGTGACTACAGGGCGCAATGTTTGCTACCAACTTTGAGCTGATGCTCTGTTTATGGCGCTTCTCTGTTAGTTTATCGACGACTATAATTGCCCCGTTTACACAGCATGGGGCTGCTCCACCCGCGAGAATTGTGGAAAGCTTTTTCATCGCTATCCCAACAACGTGGAAACAAGACAAGTATGGGAAGTAAAGGTCTGCAAACAACACCAGAGAGCCACCAATTACAGCGTCTTATGCCAGATAAACGCAACCTCTGCGTTTTGTTCAAGAGAGAACACACAGAAGCTACTACAAATAATACCAGCAGAACACACTTAGGAGAAGGTTTGACAAAAACAGACTCTTTGAATCTCAGTAAAACTAAAATAATGCAATTCAGTAACAGAAGAGAAAGTAAAAAAAAAAAAATAGAGGGACATTTAAAGAGTAAAAGAAACCAAATTTTGGGTGTGATAATAGATGAGAAAATGAACTAGAAAACTCATAAAAATATACAACATAAAGTGGCAAGAAATATGTCAATAATGAATAAAGCAAAATATGTTCTGTACCAAATATCACTCTGTATTCTCTACTGCTTGCCAGTGTTACCATATCTGAGTTATTGTGCAGAAATATGGAGAAATAACTACAAAATTACACTTATTCATTTAGCGTGTTACAAAAAAGAAAGATCAGTTAGAAAAATACATAATGAGTGATACTTACAGTGATTACAAATACATTGGAGGCATCCACCACAGTTGATATATTTCACACAAAAGTCAAAATTAATTTGTGAATGTTGCTTCAATGATATTTGTAGATTTTGGTAAAATTAGGGTAATTTTTTTGGTTGTTCTGTGTATTGTTTTGCGTTTATTGTATGTGTGTGTTGGAATGCCTCCTGGTCACTAACACTGCAGCAGTGTAGCAGTAGAGTGCGTCAAATACGGCCGCAAAATTATACATTTACGAAATAAAAGCATGTTTTATTGTAAGTTTATGAGCTGGAGTCTGTTTAGAACTCTATATGGACTAATTTTTTTGATTAATTTTATCAGAAAAACTGATGCAAAACAACAGCATTTGGGCTCAGCCGCACACATCCTTGGTCGCAGTCTGTTGTTCCGTTGGCCATACTCTCTTTATACATGACGCTGGTATTTCGTGTGACTACCATAAATTGGTCACACCTATCATTCCACCATGTACCATATAAGATTGGTTTGAGGGCCGCAAAACCAGAAATAAATCATACACAAGGCGCTGCGGGTTTTAAGGCGCACTGTCGATTTTTAAAAAATTAAAGGCTTTTAAGTGCACCTTATACTCCCAAAATACGGTACCAACACAGTGTTTCCCATAAACTGCCAAGATACCTGTGGCGGTGGGGGCGTGGCTATGGGTGTGGTCACCATGACATCATCGAGTAATTTGCATAATTTACTACAATGATTTGATTTTCTCTAAAAAGGCTAAAAAAATGTATACTTACTAATTAATAATAACAGTTTTGTTTTAAACGTCCATCCATCCATCCATCCATTTTACAATATAATTACAACACTTTATGTACATATTTATATACAGATTTGAACAATAAGTTATTCACTGAAATATATTTATTAATTGTGGTTCTTACAAAAAATATATCTTATAAAATATAAAAGCTAAAATGTCTCAAAGCTCTGCCCCTTTAATTAGTGCATACTAAATAATTTAACTTTAGCCTACTACTACAACCATATTATTTACCAGCAACATAAAGTGAAACAGAGGCAGAGGTGTCCTGCCACAGTCAGTAACAAATAAACAGAAAACAGTAGTGGTGGTAGATAGACACAGAGCTTCATTAAACATCTGATCCACTGAACAAAGAGCTCCAAAAATCTTGAACTTTAGACTGCCATCAGTTTTACTCCCTAGACTTAACCATGTGTTTCCTACTGCCTGCAGACTTTGCACCCTTTGTTATATACACATGTTGTGTTTCTAATATAAATACATTTAATAAAGTCAAATACAAATAAGGCAACAAGAGAAGTATCCTACACTTCTTTTTTGTAAAGTAAATCTGAACAGCCAATATGGGCATCTACATCAACTACCGGTATATGATTTGCCTGAGAAGCTGGAGAGGACAAAAAAAATAAAAAATAAAAGTTTTTATTTTATTTTATTTTATTTATTTTTTTAAATTTGTGCCGGACGTAAATCTTTCGTGGCGGGCCGCCACAAATAAATGAATGTGTGGGAAACCCTGCAACATTAAAACTACCATTTTTTATTTTTCATAGAGTCTAAGTCACCAACGCGTGCAGTTCTTTGGTTGGGCACTCGATTCCTCCGAATGATGTGCGTACAAAAGTATCAAGTTTGTTGCATGCAATTCTTGGCCAAATGATAATAAAGACGGAATGCGTAGATGAAGATGGTTGTAAAAATGTGTGCATTTTTGTTATGGGGCATCCAAAACAGAAATACCATTGTACAAGAATTGAACGTGAAAGTATAGCAATAATTTGTGGGAAGAAAAAAAAAGTTGTTTTTCATTAAAATGCAACTCAGAGATGAAAATCAGTACAATACAGTATGTCCAGTAAATTTTAGAAAATGTTTAACCAACATTAACATCAACTATTAGTGGTCACAGCTAATTGCTATGATAATAAATGTTTGAACAACGGCGTCGTGGAGCGGTTGGAGTTGCCGCCTGGTGCAGCTAATTAAAGTCTGTTCTCGTGGCTCAGGGACACTCAGGTGACGACCAACAAGGTCAGTGTGAGCCTCCTCTGCTCCTTTAACATGAATTCACCTTTGAGGTGGTGACTGGAGGCAATAATGATGGATGATGGCTTTACGTAGACGAGAAGTCACGCTGCAGAGAGCAGCAGCCGGTGTGTTTCATAGGCGTACTGCTCAACATTCCATAATAGTCACAGCTGTCCAAAGAGAGGTCTTACTGCAGTCAATGTGGTACCTCTTAAATCTCTAACTTCTTGTGGAAGTGTATAACAATATGGGAAGACGCAAAAAGCCAAGGAAAAACAGTCTCACCATACGTGATAGCTTTCTGAGAAGTTTTAGAGACGACATTCACAAGGTTAGAGGCTCAATTGTTTGTGTCGACTTTCCATGGATGATACTGAAGTACTTAATGAAATTTTTATTTCTCTTTCAGGAGTGTGCGGCTGCTGTGGGCCGCTAAGGCCACGCTACAAACGTCTGGTGGACAACATATTTCCCGAAGACCCCAAAGTAAGTGTTGCAGAAGTCTTCAGTGTTTCGTCTACATTTACAACGTTGAGATGCCAAGGTGGGGTCATCAACTCAGGCACATTCATAGCTCTTCAACAATTACATTTGGGGTGCACACATGCATGTGCACTGCATCTGTGTGTCTCAGTGCAGTGTTTCCCATAATACTCTATAATGTATTTTTAAGTGCAAAGATTTGTGCAGGGACATCCACTGTTTAAAGCAAATATTAAAAAACAACAACTCACAGTTGATTTAACTTTTAATTATGTAAATACTTAACTAACTGATGTTTCGCTGGTTTCAGATATCATTTCTAGATGACAGTTTATGAGGAGGCGATTTGTCCAGGGTGTGCCTTCCGCCCGAGTGCAGCTGAATAAGCTCCAGCCCGCTCGCGACATCCAGAGAAACAAACGGTGGAAAAATGAATGGATGGATTGAGGATCTATCTAGTAGTTTTTCAGTATCCTCATATTCCCCACGTTGAACATTTTTTTGGGTGATAACCTCCGTGCTTGTGCGACATGACTGGCTGGCTCTGTGTTGCCTTGGAAACACTCGAAATGAAAGTATTGCTTTGCAGAACGCAGACTAGACTTTCTTACCTCCACCAAAGAAGTTATGTTCTTTTTCCAACTTTGTTCGGTGTTTTACTATGGGGATATCACTTTTGGCGTTGCTGGGAGCCTTTCTGTCATTAAAAGCCGCGTGTACATATAGCTTACATCATCACAACATCTGTTTTGGGCGCACTGTTTCGGTCTTTTTCCGGCCAAATTTTTGTTGCATTAAGTTAAAGTTAAAGTTAAAGTACCAATGATTGTCACACACACACTAGGTGTGGTGAAATTTGTCCTCTGCATTTGACCGATCCCCTTGGTCAACCCCTGGGATGTGAGGGGAGCAGTGAGCAGCAGCGGTGCCGCGCCCGGGAATAATTTTTGGGGATTTAACCCCCAATTCCAACCCTTGATGCTGAGTGCCAAGCAGGGAGGTAATGGGTCCCATTTTTATAGTCTTTGGTATGACTCGGCCGGGGTTTGAACTCACAACCCACTGATCTCAGGGCGGACACTCTAAGTCAATAGTGCGCAAATAATAAACTATGTATAGCCATTCACACTGTAAGTACCTGCTGGTGTTAATGTGTATGTTAGTGTGTTATTGTGGTCATTTTTCCCACCATAACACACATATACATATACATATATATACATGTATATTAGAGATGCGCGGATAGGCAATTATTTCATCCGCAACCGCATCACAAAAGTCGTCATCCACCCGCCATCCTCCCAAACCCAACATTTTATCAAAACCACACCCACCCGCCACCGGCCCGTTGTTATATATCTAATATAGACGATGCAAGGCATTGGTGAGGTTAAAGAAAGGAGACTGATCCAATGCAGCAGAGACATTCAATGCGTGCCACGCATTAATATCTCTTGGCCACGCATTAGTGGCTAAGAGATATTAATGCGTGATAATATTATTTATCAATATTATAATATTATTGTCATTTCCATTAAGAAAGTGTTGACTATTGTTGCCAATGCCCTCAGATCAGGAGTGCGTTCCTCACACTTTGTGTGCGCAGTTGCAGCAAGCAGAACGATGCTTTTAAGAAATTAAAAAAATGTTTTAGAAAGACTAGGCCTATATTTTCGTTAGGTAAAAAAAATGTTCTGAATTTATTTCAATGAATATTAACTTGTTAACGTTAAAATGCTCAAATAGGGACGAGGGCGGGGTGCACAGTGAAACAGTGAACAATTTTGTGACAAAGATGAACCTTTATTGATTGATCTGCAGCCATGACAAAATATCAGACAATCTCCATTGTCAACGACAGGCAGGAAAATAAAGATAAACACATAGCCTATGTTGTAGGCATAGGCATAGGCTCATACGTTTTTAAGTTGAAATAAAAAAATAAATAAAAAATGTGCCTCATGAGCCTTAAACTGTCAATCACACGCACAAACTTAAATTATACCATAACATATGTATGTCATCCCTATTTAAACAAAAATAAATTAAATAAATAATAATAATTGAATTATAATGAAAATAGACGGTCGCGACAAACAAAGCAGGCTAAATAGCCTTACATTGTAGCCAATCGGAGATGCGCTTCACTTGAAAGCGAGGCCAAATAATTAACACACAGTAGTATATCTCGAATAGAAAAAAACCACAATAAACAACGCAATTGCCTTAATTCCTTTGCATTGTAGTGCGCCCAAACAACACGTAACCATCAAAATTATTCAGCTGACCGAACTCAATATAGGTTAGACATGGGCTTATTTGGTATAGCCCAGGTAACGTAGACTAATTCGTTTAACATATCCAACCGTATGTCTACTTACTTTTTTTTTGTTAGCACTATGCAGGAATAAAATGGCATCTACAGTGCCAGGATTCAGGCGAGAGCGCCTGGCCTCTAAAATGCGCCCTGGTGCGCTGAAGGAGCGCTCACTTGCGGCACTTGTTGCTGGGACACATAGGATTCTCTTTATACATTTAACTATGTATATATATTTCCGAATTGGTTCAACCGCCACCCGCCCGAATCTATTTAAAATCTATTTTTTTCGTCATGTCAACCGCCCGACCCGCAGATTATCCGTGGACTCCGCGGTTGTGTCCGCAAACCGCGCATCTCTAATGTATATGTATATGTGCCGTGTGTGTGTGTGTGTACATATGACAAATGTACTTTCTTCTGTTGCTTTTTTCTGTGTTTTTTTTCATGTCACAAGTAAAAATCGGCGGCTGGGTAAAACTATTGATGTGATCGATTATGAATTGATATCGTTAAATATTTAGTAATATTGATTATCCTGCCCAACAGTGTCATGCTGATTGACTATGCTAACATTAGCTGCCAACAAAAGTCAGTCGGGGTAAAAAAATAATAAAATAACGGACTTACTAACATTATATACTAACATCCGCGGGCCATGAATATACAAACAGTAAGAGAAGCCATTGCAACTTTGTTAGCAAAGATTTATGGCCATACTTGCCTTGTTCTCGAGTTTGAAATGAACAACATACAACATTATGATTTTGTAACATGAACATCTGACTGACACTGTTGTAATTATCGATTATATTTGTAACTGAGAGTGCCGCAGTACTTCGGTGGTGCCTTTGTTTACATCTTCATCTCCCACACGTAGCAGTGTCAAGTGCGCTAGCGAAACCATGCACACTTCCGGACTGTACAATAAATGTGGTGTGCGTTACATATGTCTGACCACACTAACAAAATAAGAGTCCCAGAAGAATAGCATACATATAATACCAAACTATACCTTGATACCATTTGCAATATAATTACACTTTAAATTGCAATTCCTTTGTTATTGTACTTTTGAGACTTTGGGGAAAAATGTAATTGTCCAATGTTTTGTGGTGAAGAAAAAAAAACTAATCACGTTTGTATTTTGTAGCAGGTTTAAGATATTTTTATAATTACGTGTAGAGCCAATCAAATTGAATCGAATCATGACTTATACATTTATAACCTTATTAGTAGAAATCAAATTGATGTGGAAAATTGATCAAGATGCCCAGACTGCGACTGAGTTCTTTTGAAAGTCAAACTAAAGGATGCGACTTAAAGACGAGAGCAAACATCGTCAGCTACCATGAATTGATTAACGTGGACCCCGACTTAAACATGTTGAAAAACTTATTTGGGTGTTACTATTTAGTGGTCAATTGTACGGAATATGTATTGTACTGTGCAATCTACTAATAAAAGTCAGCTGTTCAGACGTGGTTAAAGCTTTAAGCAGTAGCATTTAATCATGTGACCCTGTTAAAACACAGTTCTACTCACCAGGGAGAGATTTGTCTTTATTATTACTTTGCTGTTCTCCGCCCACATGCTGTCTGAGGCCTTTGGCGTAATCAAACAGGTGCAGTGGGAAATGGAAACGCTTAAATCAGTCGCCGCCTCGTCAAATTAATTATCACTTGTGGAAAACCTGAGGACAAGAAAAGACTCTGGGGAGATTGTGTCTGAAATAAACTCCCTCCTTCTAGTCCTCACAAACGACCTGCTGGGGAAGTGTTTACTTTCATTTCATTTCGGCTGACCCTTTTTCATTGATGCACGTTAGCTTGTAGCATTGTTAGCGTGATGCAGTTGAAGCATATAAACGCTTTCTTTTTCATATCACCTGATTTTGTCTTTTTGTTCTTTCAGGATGGTCTGAGCAAGTCGGACATGGAGAAGCTGACCTTCTACGCTGTGTCTGCACCGGAGAAATTGGACCGGATCGGAGCATACCTGGCTGAGCGGCTGAGCAGGGACGTGGTGCGCCATCGCTACTGGTGAGTGATGGGAATTCTTCTTTCAACTTAACGCTGGCTGTCACCATAGGACTGCTAATAAACCCAATCAACAGTAGGCGCAGCATTTATATCCAGTCTCCAACCGACTTCTGTTATCATTGTTAGATGATATGTTTTGAAGCTAGAATGGTTTGAAAAATGTGGGATTCTAATATTAATTTCACTGGAAACATTAAGTAGTTTGAATTATTAAGCTCAAAAGGGATTTGTGGTATGGAAAAGTGCAAATTTTTGGAATGTGGAAAATTGTTATCAAGAACGCTCTGATTAAGGATGTAACGATTAACAGTATTAATGATGAACGGCGGTGAAACCCTGAGGTTTAGTATTATAATTTTTAAAATGAAAGAGATTGCAAAACCGTAAGGATAACCGCATTTCAATAAACTCAGGGACCTGTGTCGCTGCTTATTTACTAGATAAGCAAGCTGGTGTGCTAATGGCTGGTTAACTGAATGCTAACATGAATAAAATAGACATTGGCGTATTTTCCCATTGAGAAGCAACATTTGTCAATTTAAACTTGTATAGAATAATTGCTGTCTGACAAACGATCATAAGCAGTGCAACCAGGAAGTGATAAATGGGATAAAGGCTGTTTCTTCCAACATTTCATGCTAAAACAAGAGTGACTGTCCTCAGGAACGTGGTAATCGCCATGGAGGCTCTGGACCAGCTTCTGATGGCCTGTCACTCTCAGAGCATCAAGCCCTTTGTGGAGAGTTTCCTGCACATGGTGGCCAAACTGCTGGAGTCCAGAGAGCCGAAACTGCAGGTCCTGGGGACCAACTCGGTAAGCACCACATGACTTACGTTCTCCTGGTGCCAAGTTTAATTAGAACCCCCCTTTTCAGCCTCATTCCTGAGCTGCATGTCACTAGTCAAATGTGAAATTGCTTTTAGGTGTTTTATGTGGGGATTTTTTCGAGATAAAAGAGGCGAGGAGACAGCGCTGCTGCCCGGAGGTGCATGTTCGCGCTTAAGCACCTAATTTAACGTTAGACTGCCATTGCAAATGGCTTTTATCACAAACACACGGCTAATTATTATTATCCTGTGAAAGCCGCTAGCGAATGTCAGCCCCGTTTCACTGTCCCCCCGTTTTCAAGGTTAGTGCAAAATGTATCTATTCATTTTTTTGTCTGCTCCAGCTGTGTTGCTTCATTTCAGCAGGAAGTGAAGGGCATTATTTATGAGTGACGTTTTTATTTATGAGTGGTATTTTGATTTATAAGTGGTATTTCTATGCTGAGAGAGTAGCAGGTAGCTGAGGTTTAAGGCAGGTTGCTGCTTGTCTGCACAGCACCTTCGGGTCAGCGATGGGTTAATTAAATTTTTCCTTGTGGCACCGGCAACGTTTAATGTGTGGGCTTGTTTATGCGTCATGCAGGGGGAGGGGTACCATGGGACGGGAGACCGTTCAACTGTGTTGGTTGTGTCAGGTCACAAAACGAATGCTTCAAAGCAGCTAATTACAGTAGGAAGGCAGAGATGCACAATGCAATTACTTGTCTCTTTGATGTGTTATTGATGATATAATTTTTGTCACTGCTGTCATAAGTTTTGCACCAGAATCAAATGCAGACGTGTCCGGCTAAAGCAAATACATGATTAAGGTTCAATAAAGGTGAAATGTCTGGAAGCGACGTCATTTGTTAGTCACCTGACTCCCATGTCATCTTTTCTTCCTCTGTAATGGTCCCGGAGTGGAGACAATGTCGTGTTGTTTTCTTCATACTCTAACAAAGGTCCAATGCTCACTGAAGAACACATTCCATTTCACACACACAATAATGACTTTTATTTCAAATGGACTCAATAAAACAGTCTTCATTCCACTAAGTGTGCCTAGTCTTGATTGGTCTTATTTACCTACTCGAATCCTTCTCCTCTTCCTCCTCCCTGCTGCTGCTTCTTCTCATCCTTCGGCTTCTTCTGCTTGTGCTGCTTCTTCCGCAAACCTTCACACTACAAAGATGTTGCTGTTAATTTATCAGAAGGTGAAATACATAATTACATTTGATCTTGAAGACTGTAAGAAAATGGTAGTTGGCTTTTCGTTAACATCTTCAGCAGTGACTGTAAGGTGAGTTCCAGGTGACAATGATGATGTCATCCACTGAGAGCAAAACAGCAGGATTATCTTCTTTTGTCCGTGTTCTGTTGAGAGGTGCCATGATGCAGCGGTCAAAGTGTGTTCTGATTTCTTCCTGCAGTTTGTGAAGTTTGCCAATATCGAGGAAGACACTCCCTCCTACCATCGCCGCTATGACTTCTTCGTGTCCCAGTTCAGCGCCATGTGCCACTCTACCCACGAAGATGTGGACACCAGGACCAGGTGAGATTGATCATTCTAGACCCTGCTGAAAGAACTTGTCATTGTTTTTATTTCAAGCTCACATGGCAGCTGGGGGAGGGGCTGTCATGTATCACTCGGTGGGAGTTGGCGACGCACAGCAGCACCTCTGCTCTCCTGCTGCAAGTGTCAGCGTGCCAATGGTTCAGTGATGCATTGATTTAACGATCAATGAAACGATACATTGACGAGAACATGAGTAGCTCTGGTTCACGTTGTTCACGAGATTATTTATTTTGAATTCTTTACATTTAAATCAATTTACAATCTGATTTATTCGGTGGAAATAATTCAATTGGCTTTGGCTTAATGCTAATACAGTGGAACCTTACAAATTCAATTGGTTTTTAATCATGATTTGTAAATCGAAAAGTTTGTATAGAAAAACTTATAGTATTTCCCCATAAGAAACAAAGTAAACATGAATTATTGATCCTAGCCTCGACAAAAGTCCCTATTTTAGTAGAAGAATGCAGACTTTGAAGACACTTAAATGCAGGGGTCGCCATACCGCCAGTCCAGCAGTTAAAAAATTTTTGGGAAAAAAAATAAGACATTAGTGACATCCCCACCCGGAGAGTGACCAACAGACCCTCCAAAAGGCACGCATTAAAAAACAAAACAAAACAGCAACATATGGGAAAACAGCAAGAAGCACAATGAGAAAAAAACTAAATGTTGACATGCAGCCAATATTAACAACACAAAGCTTTGTCTTTAAAAAACTAACCAAAAATATATGTACAGTATATGAATATATTCACATAAATATATATATATATATATATATATATATATATATATATATATATATTTATATTTATATATATATATATTTTTTATTTTTATTTTTTTTAGTTTTGTGTTTTTTTGTGTCAGTTTGTCTCGCTTTTTTTCTTCTTAACTATTAATATTTTCATGTGTACATATATATACATACATGTGTATATTTTTATATATATATATATATATATATATATATATTTATATATATATATATATATATATATATATATATATATATATATGCATGTATGTATATATACATATATATATACATACATTTATATATGTGTATATATATACATATGTACAGTATGTATGTATGTGTATATATATATATATATATATATATATATATATATACACGTATACATATGTATGTATGTATATATATATACGTATACATATGTATGTATGTATGTAAATATATATATGTGTATGTATACAGTGGGGCAAAAAAGTATTTAGTCAGCCACCCATTGATTGTCAATGGGTGGCTGACTAAATACTTTTTTGCCCCACTGTATGTACTGTATATGTGTATATATATATATATGTATATGTGTATACTGTGTATATATATATGTATGTATATATATGTGTATATATGTATGTATATATGTATATATATATATATATGTATGTATATATTTATATATATGTATGTATATATGTATATATATATATATGTATGTATATATTTATATATATATATATGTATGTATATATATATATATGTATGTATATATTTATATATATATATATATATATATATATGTATATATGTATATATATATGTATGTATATATGTATGTATATGTGTATATATATGTATGTATGTATGTATATATGTATGTATATATATACATATGTATGTATGTATATATATGTATGTATATATATACGTATATATATATACATATGTATGTATGTATATATATGTATATATATGTATGTATGTATATATATATATATATACATATGTATGTATATGTATGTATGCAAATATATGTATATGTATATATATGTATGTATATATATGTATGTATGTATGTATATATGTATGTATGTACAGTATATATGTACGTACGTACGTACTTACTTGTGTGTGTATGTACAGTATATATATATATATATATATATATATATATATATATGTATATATATATATATATATATATATATATATATATATATATATATATGTATATATATATATATATATATGTATATATATATGTATATATATATATATATATATATATATATATATACATATATATATATATATATATATATATATATATATATATATATACATATATATATATATATATATGTATCCAAAGACATGCACCAAGGGTAAGGTTGATTGGCAACACTAAATTGGCCCTAGTGTGTGAATATTAGTGAGAATGTTGTCTATATGTGTTGGCCCTGTGCTGAAGTGGCGACTTGTCCAGGCTGTACCCCGCCTTCCGCCCGAATGCAGCTGGGTTAGACTCCAGTACCCGGCGTGACCCTGAAAGGGGCAAGCGGTAGAAAATGAATGCATGAAAATATATATATGTCCATCCATCCATCTTCTTCCACTTATCCGAGGTCGGGTCGCGGGGGCAGCAGCCTAAGCAAAGAAGCCCGGACTTCCCTCTCCCAAGCCAGTCCGTCCAGCTCCTGCCAGGGGATCCCGAGGCGTTCCCAGGCCAGCCGGGAGACATAGTCTTCCCAATGTGTCCTGGGTCTTCCCCGTGGCCTCCTACCAGTCGGACGTGCCCTAAACACCTCCCTAGGGAGGCGTTCGGGTGACATCCTGACCAGATGCCCAAACCACCTCATCTGGCTCCTCTCGATGTGGAGGAGCAACGGCTTTACTTTGAGCTCCTCCCGGATGGCAGACCTTCTCACCCTCTCTAACTTTATAATTATTGATATATGTATGTATGTATATATGTCTATTTGGGCTTACAGCAGCACACACAATGAATTAATGAAAGTATTCGTGCACAGAAACATGGTTTGGACACAGAGGCATATTTGTTGCGATCTAAAAGTTTGAAATCCGAAAAGTTTGCAAATAAATGGGTTTGTAGATCAAGGTTCCACTCTAAGTAATTAAAACACACACAGTCCTTATAAGGAGGTAATTAACCAGTGTATTTCATGTAAAAAATACTCTACACATTCTTTTTACTTATTCTGAACCCCTGTTACTACAAATACTTTTTTTACTAACTACAGTCACCTATTTATTAGTTATAGACACCTATTTACTAACTACTTACACCTCGTGTGGGGGGTTGACGTTATGTCACAGTGAAACACAGGACTAAAGATGGCCGTGAGTCTGTTAGAAAGTGATGATTGACCCTTGCTAGGGAAATAAACAAGGCACTTGGTTTTCTTCGTTAGGATCCGAGTGGCGGGAATTAAAGGTCTGCAGGGAGTGGTTAGGAAGACGGTGAATGACGAGCTGCAGGCCATCATATGGGAGCCGCAGCACATGGACAAACTCATTCCCTCCATGCTTTTCAACATGCAGGACAGCGATGACCTGGACAGGTATGTTCCTCCATTTATTCTCTATCACCGCCAGCGTCTTCTGCAGTAGACATTTGTGATTTGCATAACACGGCGTAACAATAATGTATCTAAACATAATTTGTTTTTCAAAATGTGTCCTTCTTTGAAACAATTTCACACATGTCCCTGAAATCAAATTCTAATAATAATTATTTATTTATTCGTACAAACCACTGTATGACTTGCTAACACCCACATTCTGCATCAATCACTTGATTGTCTAAATAGGTAAATAATGTGAGCTGAGACAACATCTACAACAACTTTAAAACAGTTTCCATGTTAACTTTATTAGTTCAATTTGTAACATCTAAACAAGACTGCTTATTCTGTGTACCGTATTTTTTGGACTATAAATCACAGTTTTTTTTCATAGTTTGGCCGGGGGTGCGACTTATACTCAGGAGCGACTTATGTGTGAAATGATTAACACATTACCGTAAAATATCAAATAATATTATTTAGCTCATTCACGTAAGAAACTAGACATACAAGATTTCGTCGGATTTAGCGATTAGGAGTGACAGATTGTTTGGTAAACATATAGCATGTTCTATATGTTATAGTTATTTGAATGTCTCTTACCATAATATGTTACGTTAACATACCAGGCACGTTCTCAGTCGGTTATTTATGCGTAATATAACATACACTTATTCAGCCTGTTGTTCACTATTCTTTATTTATTTTAAATTCTTGGTGTTGAGTTTTATCAAATAAATTTCCCCAAAAAATGTGACTTATACTCCAGTGCGACTTACATATGTTTTTTTTCCTTCTTTATTATGCATTTTCGGCCGGTGCGAGTTATACTCCAAAAAATACAGTAATTCTCAAAACAGAGAAATACAGTGGAACCTCAATCCACGAACTTGACTGGTTCTTTATCACAGTTTGCCAACTCATAAGGTCTGAATACGTATGACCATGTGATATTGCACTTTTTCTTTTTTTAAATTTATACATTTCTGTTTTTTTCTGTCAAGATAGGGTGCTTAGTGTACATTAATGAGAAACAACATTAACTTTTTTGACGTTATCAAATGGCTGCAATGAAACAAAGAGTGAAACATTTAAAGGGTCTGAATACTTTCCGTACCCACTGTGTATCAAACCAACATAACAAGGTGGTAATAGTTCAACTATCTCTTTTTTAATCCAAACAACATTAGAGCAAGCTTAAATGTCAACACTGACCACGCACACACACACACGTCTCGTAGTGTGCTCAAAAAACAAAAAAAAGGAAAATATTTTTACTTTGTGTCTAGGAATATTTGGAGCATTGTTGAACAGTCTGGGAGTTTTGGAGTGATAAAGGAACAGTGGCTAGTATTAACACAAACTAGCAGTGATTATTCATAGGTTTGTGTACCGGTAGTACCTTTTCCTTCACTGTAATAAAGGTCCGCTGTGGCATCTCTTTCGGTCTTTAAGACTTGCTGCGGAACAAATCCCCTTTCGCTGATAAAATCCTCAAAGTGAAGGTTCCGCAAGCCAGAGGCTAACTACGTAGCTTAAATGCTCACTCAGTGGTTGTCTAGCAATCCGAAGCACCGAAGACTGTAAGAGCTTGCACACATTTAAAGCGTTTCTGATCACACAATTTTATCTCTAATACCAGCTCACGCAGCTCTGACGCAATGTATGACAATTGTGGAAATACACTCGTCAGAAGCTCTTCGAAATGGCCACGTCAATGTGTACAGGATGGGATGTAGGGGCCACGGCCGCTTCAATATGGCTGTGCCCCTGTGTACTGGAAGTGATGTCAACAAAATGGCAGCCCCTATAGGGCTTCCAGCGGCACACAAAATTAATGAATAAAGAATGAAGCGTTTGTGCGTCGAGACATGGTCCACACACAGAGGAATTGTTGGCGCGATGTAAACGTTCGTAAACCAAAAAGGACGCAAATAGAGGTGTTTGTGAATCGAGATTTCAATGTAAGTGCAAACGATTTACTGAAAGGTGGATTTTATACTGATACTGAAATACCTGCCTCTCAAATCCCGTCACATTATAAGAAGTATTGATAAAACATGTCAACATCATAGTGGACACAGACACAAACATCCCTGAGAAGAGTGTGATTCCTATTGAAGCTAGCTGCTGGACCACAGTGTCAAGGAAGAATGACATCTTCTCCACTCGCTACTCATTAAAAACCTTCAATCCTCCAATCCGAGCTGCTACAAACACTGCCATGTGTCTGACGACTTTCTACATCTTTTTAACTTTTCAGGGCCAAAGAAGACCACATGCCGATTAATTGTGACATCTTTTTTTGGGGGCTCAGCAAATCAGCATTTATTCTGTTTTGTGAACAGAAACAGCCACACTGTAAATTTTTTTTTTGTTGCTTTTTACACGACAAATGACATTGGCCATGTTAACGAACATGCTAATAAATATATGACATTGGCCTTTCTAGGAAACATGCTAATAGACATGACATTAGCCATGCTAGTGATCATGCTAATAGGCAAAATTCCTTTTTGTTGTCATGATTTCTTCCTCCAGTAGTTTCCATGTCAACAAAAAGCTATTTTTGGACCTTGCTTTCTTTTTCAAATCCTTGCTTCTTGTTCTTCTTCTTGTTTTGTTCCTCCATGAGACAAAAGCAAACTGTCATTTCAAACCAAATGAAAGTATATATTTTTTCTCTTAGTCAGTAAGATGATTCATCTCTGTCATGTTCTTTCTTTCTGTCTTTATGTCAGCGCAAGTAGCGCCTTTACATGCTGCATGTCCAATTATCGTGCAAATATTCCTTCAGTGTGCCGCCACCACAGGGAATCTCTCTGCTTATTTAATGGCCTCTATCAGATGTTTTTAATGGTCCTCTTGCAGCCTAAAGAAAGGCTCCTTCACTCAGATATGTCGCTTTAAATATTCCAAACCAACAGAGACTTTCACGCCTGCACCAGGAGTGCTCATTCTAATCATTATCTAAGTAAGCACTTTTTATGCTGATGAACGTAGAGATTTTGTTCTACGTTATTTGTGGAACTCGTGTGCTGGCAATGATTTTGTTACCAGACAGCGCTGTGGTCACTTTGGCCTGCAGCCTTCTGTCCTTTGTAACGATGGGCCTGGTTGAAGTCATGGTCACATCGCCATTATTTCTTATCTTGAAGGACGCACGTGTTCAGCATGCTGAAAGCAGAGTGCAGAAAAGCCTCTTTGTTTGACAATTAACTGCTACGCACGCGCGTGCGCACTCACACACACATTGATAATGACCTGAGAATGTTAATTTTTGCCCCCTGCAGTCACATTTGATGATCCATCTCTAGCAAACATCATTGATTAACTCTCACACTAATGAATAGAACATTAACTTCATGTCATGCTCATCTTTTGTTGTTTATTATCTTGTTAAACAACATGGAGTCAAGTGCTGTCCATCTGCAGCTCAGGTGTTAAACTTAAGGCATATCAGGTAATTTTGTACGGCCCGTGAATGCCCAAATACACAATTGACTCAAGTATTTGTCTTTCTCGCTAAATGCTAGCTTTATTTATGTATTTATTTATTCTTACTGTAGTCACAAATTGTCTTCTACTTTACTTTGGAAACCAACAACTTATTTCCCTCAAATATAAATTAATTCATAACCGTTAATTAGTGTTATTTATTCTGGATTGTTTTGGACAATATGTCTCTCTCCATCACAATCAATCAATCAATCAATCAATCAATGTTTATTTATATAGCCCTAAATCACAAGTGTCTCAAAGGGCTGCACAAGCCGCAACGACATCCTCTGTACAGAGCCCACATACGGGCAAGGAAAAACTCACCCCAGTGGGACGTCAATGTGAATGACTATGAGAAACCTTGGAGAGGTTAAATAACAATAAACCTAGGTTAAATAACAATAAACCTAGGTTAAATAACAATAAACCTGCCATTAAGATTCTGGACGGTTCATATCTTTGTTAGGAGATAAACTTACAAAATCAACAGGTAATAAAAAACGTATTTTCCCCTCTGTATCTTATATTTTAGCAACTGAATATTCGCCTGAAAATTCCTTAGATTATGAAGTAATTCAGCCAGTTCCCTTAACTAAGCATATGTTTATTGTGAAATTAAGTTTTGACCTTAAAACTGGAGCTGGCGTATCATGCAAATTTGCGATTAAAGGTAATCACCATTATCTCTAGAACACGGTTATGAACTTTGCGAACACCACTCTTGTATTCATGCTACTAGCTTTGCTGTTAAACTGTTTTCGCTAGCACGGTCACTTGATCTTTGCCTGCTAGAATCGAGAACCGGTTTTAAGTGTATCAATGCCTTGGAATCGCTTGCCAATTTTTCAAATGATTCCCTAAAGATTCCTGCGGGCCTGAATGACGTCATTACGACATGTGCGAAGTGATGACTTGACAGCAACATGGCAGCGCACATGTGGAAGAAACGCTCCAAAGTTTAGTTACATTTTACAAGAAAACAACACCACTACTTGAAATAATTGCAGGGTTATTATTTCATCAAAAGGAGGACATACGAGAAATATCCTGAACATTTGAACACACAGCATGCAATAACTATAAATGAATGTCGCATTTCTGAACTGCAATGATGTCATCCCAACAGCAGTCATCTGGCATACATACAACAGGTACTAACACCTCCTATAATGTTAGCGCTATTACCTCTAAAATTTAAATAAATGCCTTTTCCTTTAGATGAGCATGAAGAGAGACAGATTCTGACTGGGTCCGAGGTGGGCAATATAGTGCCAATTCATGTCCACGGTACTTCTCTGCATTTGATCTTGGCAGAGAGGTATATTATGACTCAGGCCAGGATAGAAGAATGTCACCGAGCAGTGACTAAGTTTGTGGTCAAAAGCTTGCACCCATTTGCCACAGTGTTCCTGATTTTTGGTAGGTGAATGTTCAATTGCAGTGAGAAAAAAGTTGCATGTTTTCCTCAAACCTGATTTTCACTTAGTCATATTATACAAGGACTGCAGATGCAAAATTTGCTATTCGCTAAACCTAATGCACCCATTGATTCCTTGTGAATTATGTATCGTGCACACTGTCCATAAACTAAATACAAAAATATGGTCAAACTAAAAAAATGAGAATATTGTGTAAAAGTCCATTTATGTCAGCAATTCAATTTAAAATGTGATACTAATATGTGATAAAAACTAATTACATGCAAAGTGAGATATGTCAAGCCTTTATTTGTTATTTTGATAATCATGGCTTACAGTTTTTGTAAACACTACATTTTCTGACGTTTTCAATTCAAGGTTTTCGTAAACTGTAAGCCATGACCATCAAAATTATATTAAAAAAAGGCTTGAAATATCTTGATTCTCATGTTATTAGCCTATGCCATATTATTTTACCGTGTTAACCTAAACAACCTTTACACAATTTTTTTTTTTTTTTTTTTAACCTGTATGTTTTAAAAGGAGATGACAAAAAGATTCTTAAAAGTTTTGAAAATGTTACTAAATTTTACATTCTTGTGTAATTTCCATATAGCTGTTTTATTTTATAAAATTCTACCGAATAATTTCTCATTTATTTTCAAAAAAAAGTATTTTTCTATGCTATGTGCCTCTTAAGAACTCACTTTTTGCTTTGTGAGGTCATCTTACCTCTAAACTAAAAAAAAATGATGCTAATTCACCTTTTTGTTCTCTTTTATATAAGAGAACAGATAAAGAAACAAATCGTTAAGCAGAACTGAAATTGGAATCCGAACCGGACAAAATCTTATCAGATCTCTAACGTTAGCTAAAAGTAATATTGTGCTTTTAGCTTTACTATTAAAATAAATGATTCCTTGAGGCAGAGAAAAAACATCAATAATTTTCGAGGCAGAGGAAAATCATCAGTTTCCAGACAAAAAACAATACTATAGAATATACTACCAACAACTACAGTTGCACGGTGTAAGTAAGAACCAAGAATGTGTCAAACAAAACAATCAGCAGCTTCTCCCTAATTTTGTGGATAAATGTCCTCCATTTAAAAAAATATTTTAACACCCTTTAGCTGGCGTTATTATATCCTTTTATGTAGTCTTCGGCTTCAGTATGGTGTAAATTGTAAAGTGATGCTTCACCAAGTCGACTCCACGCACGCCTCGATCATGTTTTTCCATGATTTCTCGCTTTAATTCAATAAACATCATCCACTTCTTCTTCACCGGACTCACTTTTCTTTCAACCAATGGTTGGAAAAACAAAGCAATGTCTGTCTAGTTATTAGTTAGTGCTAGCGAGACACCGGATGTTTGGGGAATCCTACGGGCCTTTTTAAAGCAAAAAAAAATAGTGACAACTCGTATCTAAAAAATACATTTGTAAGGAGAGGGCCCTAGTAAGTCAAGCTTACCACTGTAAGATTTGCTGATGTAGTTGTTAGTGTTCCACTTCATGCTAAGCATAACACCCAATTTTGCCACACACACACTCAGTTTCATCTTTGTCTCATTTGCTGCCTCTAACGAGCAGAAAGCATTTAATTTAGGCATGCTTGGAACCTTGTTAATAGCTAATAGCCTACATAGCCTCTCAGGGGGCAGCGTGGCGGCTGCGAGAGTGGATCCTTTTGCCAGGAAGTCAATTTTACGAGCTTTATTTTTAATGGGCGCGCTGTCTGCGTGACACGTTCTGCTTACGAAAGGTAGTGTCACTGCTGACGTCACATGCTTAAAGAGCAAACGTTATGTAGCTTTGTTACCCTGCTATGATCAGCACACGTCTGTGTTTGAGATCTGTTTCACTGTCTGTGTGTCTCTGGCAGGGCGGGGCATCCCAGCACGCCATCAGTGTCGGGTCAGGACGGCGAGGAGAACCCAGCCACGCTGGCAGAGAACTGCTTCAGAGAGCTGCTGGGCCGAGCCGCCTACGGCAACATGAACAACGCTGTGCGACCCGTGCTGGTGTGAGTAGCAGCATATGCACAAAACCGACTTGAAAAGTTGCATACAGGGTTTTCATTTTAAAGTATATGATCTATAAAAAAAAAAAAAGCATTCATTGAAATGAATGGCGATTCTTTCATATTGTATGGAAACCTTTAGTCAGAATTCTATGCAGTTTTATAGATGAGACCCCTGAAGACAACACACACAACTCACACATTAATTTTCTTGATCTTGTTCATTCCCTGCTGGCAACAGGACGATGCTTAGGTGTGATCACTTTACTGCAAGTGCCTTAAACGTTACTTACTTGACATTGCGCAAAACACAATTAGTTTTGTTAGTTCAAACGGAGTCTGTTTATTCGTTATGATTGATTCTCTGAGCTCTCATGCAATGATGGTCCTAATGTACTAGTATCCATTAAGCCATATCCAATTGTATTTACAATCCGCAAAGTATGTGAAAATAATGTCTAAACATCACAAAATGACAGAAATTCAGTCAGCCATTTTGAATATTCCGCTCCGAACATCTTCGGTAATTTCCGTAGATTGATGTCACTAGAGTAACACTTCTGCACTCTGACCAGGTCAGTTATACTGGAATTACGCAAAAACTAGAGAGAAATGCGCTGTCTATCATTCACAATCCCTATATAAGACATGATCACATGTTTTTCTTTTTTTTGTTATACGTTCTAAGTCGTAAATAAATATATACATTAAAAGTCCGCTAACAATTTAGTCAATGGGGACTCTATTCCGCCCACAAAACCCTCTAAATAACCATCCAAAACCTGCCAACAATACTCTTTATACATATCGTGACCTGAATATCAACCAAATATTTGCGATGTTGTTATTATAAGTGCTAACGCAGACGGACATTTTTTTTTGCGGCAAATTGATAACACACAGCTCAGTATCCCTCTGCTGCTTTTACTGTGAGCCGGCAGTGGTGTTCTGCTGCTCCTGCATCATTGTGTCTCGACTCGTCAAAAGTTATTCTAGATTACAAATCTATCATTTGTATATTAGTAGGATTTAGCCATAAATCTAGAAGTTGTTCATCTGTGACATTCAATTCAGACTCGGAGATGGAGACAAACCCAACCAAAGACAGTGTCTGCAGGGAGTCGTTTCCTTTCTAACCCTTCGTGTGCGTCATGATTAATTCTTCATCTAAACGGAAAGATAAGGACATCCTATCAGTCGTCATCGAAGTAAGAGCAGACATTTTACAGTAAGCTATCGTTTTATTATGTTTGTAGTATTTATTTGTTTAGCATGTAGCAATACTGCTACATAATGTTTAGTGTTTCACTAAAGCTGGGTCTGTTTAGCAGAGCTTCTAAAACTTGTACCTCTTCCTCCTTATATTCAGGATCAACAATATAAGAGTATGGTTCATATTTTTTCCCCAAATTAATCGTTATTGGCTCCCACAAAGTCTGCATGATTTGCATTGTTGTTGGTGATGAAGGGATCTGTGGTTCTTCTACAACACGCGATGATGTGACTGGCTTCCTGATTCTCTCTCCAAATGACTTGGGGATCTCTGTGATTTTGATACTATTTTGATCATATCTATTTACTTGGAAATTTTGGAAGACTTTTGGTGTCAAACATCAGATATATATGATAATAGCTTCAATTTAGAGGCAAGTTGTTTTTCCACTCTACTGGTACTTTAAGAGGGCTTTGACTATGACGTGTTCTGCCCTCAAGTGGTCGACTAAAGGAAGCGGATGCTGATGTCAGTGCAGTGCTGCTGTGATGTCCATTCTGAGAAGGTTTAATAACTGCAGAGCTTCTCACTTGGCTCAGCTTCTCCTCCCCCACGGGGTGAGGTGGGGGCTTCCACTATAAATAGAATCATTGGGGTTCATGGTGGGGGGAAATGGTTTAGGGGTTTGAGATTGACGTCATGTTGTGGGCGGTGTTCTCCTGCAGCTTCACTGGTTTTCGCCTTTTCCTTTCTCGTCTTGCGCTTTCCTTCACTTTCAACTAAAATGGCTGCTGATGCATGAGAAGACTTGACCGCGTCATTGATTTGCAAACAACACGTTAATGGAATACATGTCAATAAGTATGTTATGCACACTGTGTACTTAGTTACTGAGTGTGTGACTGTTGACAGTGTGGTGTTGTCCGCAATCCATTACTGTCATTGTACACATAACTAAAATAATAATACTACAATAATACTTCTTTTTCTGCTTTTTTTGTTTTCTAACGTCCGCAAGTATATTTTCAAGACAGCTTTTCTCCATCTAATCAGGGGGGAAACATTCCTAAATCACTGTTTTTATTTATTTTAAAACAAGCATGTGAAACGTCTGCGAAAACACGGAAATCTGTGTTTTTAAACATTATTTTTCAAGTCAAAATATCACTTCTGAGTTGTTGTTTTTTATGAAATATAAGAGAAATACCACCTTACCATGGTAGAGGAGTTTGCGTGTCCCAATGATCCTAGGAGCTATGTTGTCCGGGGGCTTTCATGCCCCCTGGTAGGGTCTCCCAAGACAAACAGGTCCTAGGTGAGGGATCAGACAAAGAGCAGCTCGAAGACTTCTATGGGAATGAAACAACAAAGACTCAGATTTCCCTCGCCCGGACGCGGGTCACCGGGGCCCCCCTCTGGAGCCAGGCCCGGAGTTGGGTCACGATGGCGAGCGCCTGGTGGCCGGACCTGTCCCCATGGGGCCCGGCCGGGCACAGCCCGAAGAGGCAACGTGGGTCACCCCTCCAATGGGTTCACCACTCATGGGAGGGGCCGTAGAGGTCGGGTGCATTGTGAGCTGGGCGGAAGCCGAAGGCAGGGCACTTGACGGTCCGATCCTCGGCTACAGAAGCTAGCTCTTGGGACGTGGAACGTCACCTCGCTGGGGGGGAAGGAGCCTGAGCTAGTGCGCGAGGTAGAGAAGTTCCGGCTAGATATAGTCGGACTCACCTCGACGCACAGCAAGGGCTCTGGAACCAGTTCTCTCGACAGGGGCTGGACTCTCTTCTACACTGGCGTTGCACGCAGTGAGAGGCGACGAGCTGGGGTGGCAATTCTTGTTTCCCCCCGGCTCAAAGCCTGCACGTTGGAGTTCAACCCGGTGGACGAGAGGGTAGCCTCCCTCCGCCTTCGGGTGGGGGGACGGGTCCTGACTGTTGTTTGTGCTTACGCACCAAACAGCAGTTCAGAGTACCCACCCTTTTTGGATGCGCTCGAGGGAGTACTGGAAAGTGCTCCCCCGGGTGATTCCCTTGTCCTACTGGGTGACTTTAACGCTCATGTTGGCAGCGACAGTGAAACCTGGAGAGGCGTGATTGGGAAGAATGGCCGCCCGGATCTGAACCCGAGTGGTGTTTTGTTATTGGACTTTTGTGCTTGTCACAGATTGTCCATAACGAACACCATGTTCAAACATAAGGGTGTCCATATGTGCACTTGGCACCAGGACACCCTAGGCCGCAGTTCCATGATCGACTTTGTAGTTGTGTCGTCGGATTTGCGGCCTCATGTTTTGGACACTCGGGTGAAGAGAGGGGCGGAGCTTTCTACCGATCACCACCTGGTGGTGAGTTGGCTGCGATGGTGGGGGAGGATGCCGGACAGACCTGGCAGGCCCAAACCCATTGTGAGGGTCTGCTGGGAACGTCTGGCAGAGTCTCCTGTCAGAGAGAGTTTCAATTCCCACCTCCGGAAGAACTTTGAACATGTCACGAGGGAGGTGCTGGACATTGAGTCCGAGTGGACCATGTTCCGCACCTCTATTGTCGAGGCGGCTGATTGGAGCTGTGGCCGCAAGGTAGTTGGTGCCTGTCGTGGCGGTAATCCAAGAACCCGTTGGTGGACACCGGCGGTGAGGGATGCCGTCAAGCTGAAGAAGGAGTCCTATCGGGTTCTTTTGGCTCATAGGACTCCAGAGGCAGCGGACAGGTACCGACAGGCCAAGCGGTGTGCGGCTTCGGCGGTCGCGGAGGCAAAAACTCGGACATGGGAGGAGTTTGGAGAAGCCATGGAAAACGACTTCCGGACGGCTTCGAAGCGATTCTGGACCACCATCCGCCGCCTCAGGAGGGTGAAGCAGTGCACTGTCAACACCGTGTATGGTGCGGATGGTGTTCTGCTGACCTCGACTGCGGATGTTGTGGATCGGTGGAGGGAATACTTCGAAGACCTCCTCAATCCCACCAACACGTCTTCCTATGAGGAAGCAGTGTCTGGTGAATCTGTGGTGGGCTCTCCTATTTCTGGGGCTGAGGTTGCTGAGGTAGTTAAAAAGGTCCTCGGTGGCAAGGCCCCGGGGGTGGATGAGATCCGCCCGGAGTTCCTTAAGACTCTGGATGCTGTGGGGCTGTCTTGGTTGACAAGACTCTGCAGCATCGCGTGGACATCGGGGGCGGTACCTCTGGATTGGCGGACCGGGGTGGTGGTTCCTCTCTTTAAGAAGGGGAACCGGAGGGTGTGTTCCAGCTATCGTGGGATCACACTCCTCAGCCTTCCCGGTAAGGTTTATTCGGGTGTACTGGAGAGGAGGCTACGCCGGATAGTCGAACCTCGGATTCAGGAGGAACAGTGTGGTTTTCGTCCTGGTCGTGGAACTGTGGACCAGCTCTATACTCTCGGCAGGATCTTTGAGGGTGCATGGGAGTTTGCCCAACCAGTCTACATGTGCTTTGTGGACTTGGAGAAGGCATTCGACCGTGTCCCTCGGGAGGTCCTGTGGGGAGTGCTCAGAGAGTATGGGGTATCGGACTGTCTGATTGTGGGGGTCCGCTCCCTGTACGATCAGTGTCAGAGCTTGGTCCGCATTGCCGGCAGTAAGTCGGACACGTTTCCAGTGAGGGTTGGACTACGCCAAGGCTGCCCTTTGTCACCGATTCTGTTCATAACTTTTATGGACAGAATTTCAAGGCGCAGTCAAGGCGTTGAGGGGATCCGGTTTGGTGGCTGCAGGATTAGGTCTCTGCTTTTTGCGGATGATGTGGTCCTGATGGCTTCATCCGGCCAGGATCTTCAGCTCTCGCTGTATCGGTTCGCAGCCGAGTGTGAAGCGACTGGGATGAGAATCAGCACCTCCAAGTCCGAGTCCATGGTTCTTGCCCGGAAAAGGGTGGAGTGCCATCTCCGGGTTGGGGAGGAGACTCTGCCCCAAGTGGAGGAGTTCAAGTACCTAGGAGTCTTGTTCACGAGTGGGGGAAGAGTGGATCGTGAGATCGACAGGCGGATCGGTGCGGCGTCTTCAGTAATGCGGACGCTGCATCGACCCGTTGTGGTGAAGAAGGAGCTGAGCTGGAAGGCAAAGCTCTCAATTTACCGGTCGATCTACGTTCCCATCCTCACCTATGGTCATGAGCTTTGGGTTATGACCGAAAGGACAAGATCACGGATACAAGCGGCCGAAATGAGTTTCCTCCGCCGGGTGGCGGGGCTCTCCGTTAGAGATAGGGTGAGAAGCTCTGCCATCCGGGGGGAGCTCAAAGTAAAGCCGCTGCTCCTCCACATCGAGAGGAGCCAGATGAGGTGGTTCGGGCATCTGTTCAGGATGCCACCCGAGCGCCTCCCTAGGGAGGTGTTTAGGGCACGTCCAACCGGTAGGAGGCCACAGGGAAGACCCAGGACACGTTGGGAAGACTATGTCTCCCGGCTGGCCTGGGAACGCCTCGGGATCCCCCGGGAGGAGCTGGACGAAGTGGCTGGGGAGAGGAAAGTCTGGGCTTCCCTGCTTAGGCTGCTGCCTCCGCGACCCGACCTCGGATAAGCGGAGGAAGATGGATGGATGGATGGATACAATGTAAACAAAATTTGTTGAACGCTTGCCTCAGCCGCAGGTACTCACTGTTTCTCTTGCCCAAACGCCGCACTGAGTTGCAGGACAGGGAGATGATCAGCAGCACCGAAAAAAGCTTGCTCGTTGGCATAGTTAGCATCATCTAGCTACCTTATTTGTCACCTGCGTTCGTTCTCCGAGCCACAACGTTGATTGCTGTCTACTTTGCTTCTAAACCTATTTTAATGATTATAATCCGAACACTGTTAGTTCCAAACCAGTTATAGTTATCGAGCAGACGTGGACATTATTTACTTATTTATTTATTTATATATATATATATATATATATATATATATATATATATATATATATATATATATATATATATATATATATATATATATATATATATATATATATATATATATATATATATATATATATACATACATATATATATATATATATATACATATATATATATATATATATATATATATATATATATACACTACCGTTCAAAAGTTTGGGGTCACATTGAAATGTCGTTTTTTTTTTAAGGAAAAGCACTGTACTTTTCAATGAAGATAACTTTAAACTAGTCTTAACGTTAAAGAAATACACTCTATACATTGCTAATGTGGTAAATTACTATTCTAGTCTGTTTTTTGGTGCAATATCTACATAGAGGCCCATTTCCAGTAACTATCACTCCAGTGTTCTAATGGTACAATGTGTTTGCTCATTGGCTCAGAAGGCTAATTGATGATTAGAAAACCCTTGTGCAATCATGTTCACACATCTGAAAACAGTTTAGCTCGTTACAGAAGCTACAAAACTGACTTTCCTTTGAGCAGATTGAGTTTCTGGAGCATCACATTTGTGGGGTCAATTAAACGCTCAAAATGGCCAGAAAAAGAGAACTTTCATCTGAAACTCGACAGTCTATTCTTGTTCTTAGAAATGAAGGCTATTCCACAAAATTGTTTGGGTGACCCCAAACTTTTGAACGGTAGTATACACTACCGTTCAAAAGTTTGGGGTCACATTGAAATGTCCTTATTTTTGAAGGAAAAGCACTGTACTTTTCAATGAAGATAACTTTAAACTAGTCTTAACTTTAAAGAAATACACTCTATACATTGCTAATGTGGTAAATGACTATTGTAGCTGCAAATGTCTGGTTTTTGGTGCAATATCTACATAGGTGTATAGAGGCCCATTTCCAGCAACTATCACTCCAGTGTTCTAATGGTACAATGTGTTTGCTCATTGGCTCAGAAGGCTAATTGATGATTAGAAAACCCTTGTGCAATCATGTTCACACATCTGAAAACAGTTTAGCTCGTTACAGAAGCTACAAAACTGACCTTCCTTTGAGCAGATTGAGTTTCTGGAGCATCACATTTGTGGGGTCAATTAAACGCTCAAAATGGCCAGAAAAAGAGAACTTTCATCTGAAACTCGACAGTCTATTCTTGTTCTTAGAAATGAAGGCTATTCCACAAAATTTTGTGGGTGACCCCAAACTTTTGAACGGTAGTGTATATTTATATAATCAGGTACAAATATTAGGTTCAAAGCCATAACAAGTTGTTCTCCCAACAAAGTTTTATTTTTCGCCATCCCTGCAGCAAACGCCTGCTGTGCGTGTCATTCTAGAGGTGGGTGGTGCTTCACTTTCGTGTTCAAATTACAGTTAAGGTGCAGTAACATAACATTTCAATTGTTACTGTGGCTGATTTTGTAAGTAAGATGACATGAAAGCTCAACAGAAATGAAATACGGTCGGCAGGATGTCCAAAGGAGACTTTTTTATTGCAAATAGTCGATCCGGCATCAAAACATGTCAAGAGACTTTCTCACACACTTTTCCGTCTTCAAAATAAAAGTGTGATGCTATACATCCGGTTTAACTACGTTTAGGGTTTCTCCTTAATGTATGGGTTTTATATTAGCCGCCACACGTAACAAAATAAAGTAATATAATGAATTGTAGCGTCCAAGAGAAAACTAAGTCTAACACTCTTTTTAGCTTATCTGGCCAATGTTATGCTAACAACGGGCTCAATTTTAAAGTATTTCCTCCGTGAACACATGTCTGTGTCCGTGTTTCACTCCGAGACACACAACACTTGTTCATTCTCCTCCGACACGGTGTGTTCAAAGACCATGGGAAAAATGACCATCATAACAAACTAACATACACATTAACACCAGCCATACGTACGGGGTTTGTGTGGAATTTTAGGCAGCGTGTCTGCGCTGTGGACATACTTTAATATATTCGAGATGTACCCGCAGACAGCGATCTTCACAATTTAAGATGACACTGGCAGTTTTTAATGAGAGAAAGGCTCCCAGCAACGCAAAGCAAGTGTGACGTCAAGTGTGCTCGCTTTTTGTCATGGACATGGCGCGACAGAATCTAAACACGAGTACAGTCGCCAATAACACCGGAAATAGATGCTAGATTTGTTGCCAGTTGTTTTTTACTACAGAAAAAGTTACTAAAATGATAAGAGAAATCTCTTTTTCGTCAGTTATCCTCTTTTTTTCCTCAAAGGGTGCTCACATGCCTGAAAAACACATTGACAGAGTGTCAAATGCTTTCCCGAACATTTGGTACTGTAACCCTCACTTGAAGACCATGTTAGCCAAAAATACTGTAATTCTGCCACTGCACGTTCCAATATTTTTGACGGAAAAGGTAGGTTGGCGTTGGCCCGGAGGTTGCTGATGGTTTCAGGGTCAAATCCAGGTTTTTTGAGGATGGGTGTGAGTGAGGCATCACATGGACAAAGATAAGACCTTCTGGAGGAAAGTTCTGTGGTCAGATGAAACAAAAATTGAGCTGTTTGGCCACAATACCCAGCAATATGGAACTGGTGCTTTACAGAGAGTAAATGGGACAATGAAAAAGGAGGATTACCTCCAAATTCTTCAGGACAACCTAAAATCATCAGCCCGGAGGTTGGGTCTTGGGCGCAGTTGGGTGTTCCAACAGGACAATGACCCCAAACATACGTCATAAGTGGTAAAGGAATGACTAAATCAGGCTAGAATTTAGGTTTTAGAATGGCCTTCCCTGCTGAAGAAACAAGTCCATGTCAGAAAACCAACAAATTTAGCTGAACTGCACCAATTTTGTCAAGAGGAGTGGTCAAAAATTCAACCAGAAGCTTGCCAGAAGCTTGTGGATGGCTACCAAAAGCGCCTTATTGCAGTGAAACTTGCCAAGGGACATGTAATCAAATATTAACATTGCTGTATGTATACTTTTGACCCAGCAGATTTTATCACAGTATCATTAGACCCATAATAAATTCATAAAAGAACCAAACTTCATGAATGGTTTTTGTGACCAACAAGTATGTGCTCCAATCACCCTATCACAAAAAAATAAGAGTTGTAGAAATTATTGGAAACCCAAGACAGCCATGACATTATGTTCTTTACAAGTGTATGTAAACCTTTGACCCCGACTGTGTGTGTGTGTGTGTGTGTGTGTGTGTGTGTGTGTGTGTGTGTGTGTGTGTGTGTGTGTGTGTGTGTGTGTGTGTGTGTGTGTGTGTGTGTGTGTGTATATATGTATATACTGTATATGTATATATATATATATATATATATATATATATATATAACAGGACATTGTTTTATATATATATATATATATATATATATATATATATATATATATATATATATATATATATATATATATATATATATATATATATATATGTATATATATATATATATATATATATATATATATATATATATATATATATATATATATATATATATAGTAATGCACACGTAGTATGTATATACACACACAGTATTTGAAACTACACAAATTTCACAGAGGCAAGAAAAAAACATTGATTTATTCATTAAAGGTTTCCTAAAAAAATATATCATCTAATGGGTTTAGATCAGGGGATGTTGTGAGTTTGTGTAGCCCTTTGAGGTACTTGTGATTAAGGGCTTTATACTGTAAAACATTTTTTATTGATTGATTGATATAGGTGTCATAAGGTTATAAATGGCAATTGGAAAAAAACGCCATTACGAACTTTATTGAAAAAAATTACTGGCAATTAAAATGAGTCCCTCAGTATTATAAAATAGAAAGTGTATGTATCATTTTATTGTAGGCTATTTGGAGACAACATACCGAGTTGAATATAAATAAGAACACATTCAGTGCATCATCATTTATGTGATTTTATATCGTTTGAAGATGATTCCCCAAGATCAGCAACACATGAAATACACTACTTTGTAAGTTTTTTCAAAAACTTTAGGGATATTTGCAAAAAATTTAAAAATCTGTTTTTCCCTAGCATCTGCCCATCCCCCTATTTCCTTAGCAGTCATCCACACACTTTGCAAATGCCCATCCCCCTATTTCCTTAGCAGTCATCCACACACTTTGCAAATTATGGCTTGTGTGAATGCTAACAAGAGCGAGACGTTAGTTCCCAAGAAAAGAAAAGTGTTGTCAGTGCTTTGGATTTGCGGCAACAGGCGTGGAACAAATGACTGCAAAGTTTGTTTAAAAAAGTATGCAGCACAACAAACTTATTCCAGCATCGGAAACGGTATCGAGCCGAGTACGGTAAATGCAACTCTTTACAATGCGAACAAGAACATAACAAACTCCCGCTAAAAAGCAGCTTACTGTGATGAAATCATTTACACAAGGTACCATGTATGAAAAGAAAAAGAGCACCATGCACAGAGGGATCACTAAAGCAACCGCTCTGCATATCGCCAAGATGTGGTGCACATACAATGGAAAAGCCTGCATTAGTCCACCTACAAAAACTATTGAGTTATCTCAATGTTTTACTTGATAGTTTATTTGCATACAGTACTGCATTTTTATTGACAAAGTATTTTATTCAACACATAAGTTTTACATTTGCACTTTATTAATCTGATTTATTTGTTTAATACTATTCGTTTGATTATTGGTATCTTTATTAATTTCTTGGAGTTTATTTATTTGCATGTTTGTTTACAGAAGTATTTTATTCAAGACAGAAGTTTTAAGTTTACACTTTATCATGCTTATTGTTGCAGGTTTTTCATTTGTGTGCATTGTACAATGCTACATTTTTGTTTACCAAAATATTTTATTCGAGACAGAAATTTTGCCTCCTAGAGGAAGCTCTTATTTTAGTTTTATAAAATGATTACATAAAAAGTCAAATGTATATCTGGTCTAAAAAGAACAACAAGATACAAATTTGAATTTTGCGAACAGTAAAATGTAGTTTATGCAGTGTCATTTCAAGCTACTAGTTGTTGATCAAATAAAAGCAACATTTGTTTTGAATTACTGTATCTCCATCATTTGTATTCATTGGTTTATTTAAAAAGTAAAGAAAAATCGTAGTTATATTATTTTGTGAAAAAATTTGAGATTATATTTTTAGGCCATATCACACAGGCCTAAATTGTTGTAATGATAGCTAATGTTAGTAGGTAAACTTTGCTAAAGCTGATGTTGTCAAGAATAATACCAGCTTTATGAGATATCGTGAAAGAAAACAATAACATCATCCCCCAAAATGCTCTTCCAAAAACAATGCTTTTTGACTTTTAGACTTTCAGACACTTTCATATGATTGACAGCTGCCCCCTGACACCAGCACTCCTTCAGGAGTTCAAACTCAGCCAGCTGCCATCAGGGCGAAGGCGATGTCCATCTTCCTCCGTCAGAGGCGAGCAGCAGCTGTGCTTCACAGACACATTGGTCTTCAGGGGGCAGGTCGGCGCCCACCAAATCTGTCGTCCTCCATCTGCCGCGTGACCTCGTGTTGACTTCCTCTGAACACACACAATAATGAAAGCTTCCACATGACAGGACTTTAATTGTGACATCGGTTCTGTTTGTGTCCAGTCACCTGGACAACCATCACCTGTGGGAGCCGAACGAGTTTGCTGTTTCCTGCTTCAGGATCATCATGTACTCCATCCAGGTTAGCCCGGCCCACCTTGTTCCTCTTTTCAACCTCACATGAGCGGCTCTAATTGAATAGCTTTCTTGTTGTGCAGGCTCAGCATTCGCACCACGTCATCCAGCAGGTCCTAGGCCACCTGGACATGCACAACAAGAACACTCCTCGAGTGCGTGCCGGCATCGTCCAGGTGCTGCTTGAGACCGTGGCCATCGCTGCCAAAGGCTCCGTGGGTGAGCAACCTTCCTGACAGCAAATGCTATCATCGGGTCACACCTCTTAGGTGTGTTTCATGCAAACAAATATTCCTGCCGGCTAGGAACCATCCAAAAGTCCAAACAAGGTGATGTGTTCACCTTCCAGAGTGAACACGGAACCCTTCCCAACCTCTGGCTCGGTACAGTATGCCGCGCAGATGGACACATGCAGGCCGTGCTAGCGTAGATTAGCTTTGTGGCGTGACGTTGTAGCCCCAGATAGCATCTGTGATGGACGTGAGGTTACATGTCCCGCCAGTTTAGCTGGGTGGAGTCCTGGGCATGTCCGTCCTGCGTCTCACGCAGGTTTGTCTGGTGGTTCTGTTATTGCAGGTCCCACCGTGCTGGAAGTCTTCAACACGCTGCTCAAACACTTGAGGATGAGCGTGGACTTCGAGCTGGGTGAGAGCTCTAGGAGGAATTCCAGCAGCAGCGTTTCATCCGGCCGCAGCAAGGAGAGCGAGGAGCGCATCGTCCAGAACGCGATCATCCAGACCATCGGTACACGCCGCCATTTTACATTCTGACACGTGATGCGAACGTGAGCTTAACGTGTTTGCCTGTCTGCTGTCCTGCCAGGATTCTTTGGAGGGAACCTGCCTGACTACCAACGAGCTGAGGTCATGATGTTCATCATGGGCAAGGTGCCAGTGTACGGGACCCCCTGCCACACCTTGGATACTGTCAAAATCGGGTGAGCCACACGTTACCAGAGCAGGAAGTGAGCATGTGATTAATAAATTATTTGTTTTATGTTATCATGTTAAGTGTCCTTGGTGAAACTGGTGAAACTATAACACTAATTAAATGCATGCTGCCTGCGTGCGCGTATATGTTTGCGTGTGTCGCATATGTGTGCGTGCGCATGTGTTTGCGTGCGTGTGTGCGCGCATACGTGTATATATGTGTGCGCAAAAGTGTACGTGTGTGTGTGCGCGAATGTGTGAGCCTGGGTATATGTATGTGTGTGTTTGTATATATGTGTATGTATATGTACAAAACCCAAAACCAGTGAAGTTGGCACGTTGTGTAAATCGTAAATAAAAACAGAATACAATGATTCGCAAATCCTTTTCAACCTATATTCAATTGAATACACTGCAAAGACAAGATATTTAACGTTCAAACTGGTAACCTTTATTTTTGGGAATTTGATGCCTGCAACATGTTTCAATAAAGCTGGCACAAATGGGAAAAAAAAAGACTGAGAAAGTTGAGGAATGCTCATCAAACACTTATTTGGAACATCCCACAGGTGAACAGGCTAATTTGGAACAGGTGGGTGCCATGATTGGGTATAAAAGCAGCTTCCATGAAATGCTCAGTCATTCACAAACAAGGATGGGGCGAGGGTCACCACTCAAACTGTTGAACAGTTTAAGAACAACATATCTCAACGACCTATTGCAAGGAATTTAGGAATTTCACCATCTATGGTCGGTAATATCATCAAAAAGTTCAGAGAATCTGGAGAAATCACTGCACGTAAGCGGCAAGGCCAAAAACCAACATTGAATGCCAGTGACCTTCGATCCCTCAGGCGGTATTTCATCAAAAAGCGACATCAGTGTGTAAAGGATATCACCACATGGGCTCAGGAACACTTCAGAAAACCAGTGTCAGTAACTACAGTTCGTCGCTACATTTGTAAGTGCAAGTTAAAACTTTACTATGCAAAGCGTAAGCCATTTATCAACAACACCCAGAAACGCTGCCGGCTTTGCTACGCCCGAGCTCATGTAAGATGGACTCATGCAAAGTGGAAAAGTGCTGTGTGGTCTGACGAGTCCACATTTCAAATTGTTTTGGAAACTGTGGACATTGTGTCCGCCGGACCAAAGAGGAAAAGAACCACCCGGACTGTTATAGGCGCAAAGTTCAAAAGCCAGCATCTGTAATGGTATGGGGGTGTATTAGTGCCCAAGGCATGGGTAATTTACACATCTGTGAAGGCACCATTAATGCTGAAAGGTACATACAGGTTTTGGAGCAACATATGTTGCCATCCAAGCAACGTCTTTTTCATGGACGCCCCTGCTTATTTCAGCAAGACAATGCCAAGCAACATTCTGCACGTGTTACAACAGCGTGGCTCCGTAGTTAAAGAGTGCGGGTACTACACTGGCTTGCCTGTAGTCCAGACCTGTCTCCCATTGAAAATGTGTGACGCATTATGAAGCGTAAAATACGACAACAGTCCGTGTCCGACGAATAAGCTACCAAGCCCAACTGATCTTTACCATAGATGTGTTAGGGCTGCAATGATTCTTTAAATAAATCCATTAATTCAATTCCAAAAAAGCCTCGATTTGTTTTTTGTTGCTTTGATGAGTAAAATAAGTGCAAGACTGCTGCAATAGCGCACATCAGAGCGGTCCACCTATTGGTTCTCCAGGCTGTTTAAATTAGCATGTTTTTATAACACAAGGCAGGACGCTGACAGACATGTTCATACAGTTATTAGGACCTGTCTTTTTTAACTTGAGCATGTTTCACTTTGAGCCTCAAACTTGAAATAAAGCGTAAGTAGCTATTCCCCCCATTCACTTAAAGCCATGTTCAGTGAGGAGAATGGAGGACACACCATCTAGCCACAGCGTTCTCACATCACCTCCAGGACGTCCCGCTGAGTTGACGTCCGGACCAGAGAGAGGGATGCTAATCCATCAGCAGTGCTAACAGCTAATCCTCCTTCCGCAACAAGATTATCCCCCAGCCTCAACAGCAACGCCCACCCCCTACTATTCCCTCCCCCTGCCCCCCATTTGCCCCAAGGAGTGAGTGTTTCTTGCTACCATAACATCATCTTGTCTGTTTTCCCAGGCATCAAGGAACCAAACGGATCCAGACCATGCTGCTCAGCTCGCTCATCATGGTGAGTCCTTAAAACGTTAAAAATCAATAATGTACGTCTTCATTCTCACAAGTATTTATTTGAATTCAGTGATTTTATTTTGAGCCCACCAATTATTTTGTTTAGAAATTAGATGTTTAGATTAGAGTTTGTCTTAAAACAGTCTGATCACTCTTCGCCACATGGAATATGTCCGTCAGTACACTTCAAAGTATACTGACTGTGTCCCATAGCAAAGATGGCTTTGTAGTGTCCATCACAGCACACTCACTATTTTGAGTGTTTTAAGTACAATGTTATAATATACTTACACTTAAAGGGGTCATATTATGATTTTTGTTGTGGTCTACATAACATGTAATGGTGTCTTTTGGTCAAAATTTTGCATAGTTTGTTTTACAGACCGTCTCTTCAGAATGCACCATTTGGTGAGCGGTCTTAATTCCATGGCTCCACTTTGACTGCATCTTCTCCCTGTCATGTTGTAGTTTTTAGCGCTTACACAGCGAGTCTACTGACAGATATAAGTTATAATTATATGCTACTTTGTTTTAGAAATGGCAACAGCGGACCTTGCATGTATGTGCATGTAAGAGCCAGTCTGCCCCACAACAAGAGGATAGAAAAAAGAAGGAGCTTATTGACTACAATGGCGGACTCAGGCAAAGCACTTTGGATAAATTTCTACAAATCAGGAGGCTTATTATGTTATATAAAGAGCAGCTTCAGACAAACTCATTTCTGTAAGATTTGTGACACTGATTTTAACAGATCACACATAGGAAGAAATGATGTGAACCAGCATTAAAAATCTCAAGCATGATGAGAGGAGGGTGATAAAAATCCCTTGTTTTCCCCTTATTTCTGCATTTTGAAATACAAATATTAACAGCTGACCAATTGAGGCTCAACCAATAGGGCTGTGAATCTTTGGGTACCACATCATTTGATTGGATTTAGAATCAATTCTCGATACGTTTTTAATAACATTTTGTGCCAGTTTCTATGATTAACTACTTTCCTCCATAAAATAAACAGCACTGATACATTTCTATATAACTTAAAACCAAAGCTGGTTTTCTTTAATAACATTTTACCCAAACATTTAATAAAGTCAAATACAAATAAGGTAACAAGAGAAATATCCGACACTTCTCATTTCGAAAGTAAATCTGTACAGCAATATGATTTGCCTGAGTGGCTGATTAGGACAGATTAAAAGAAAATAATAATATATATTTTTTCAATTAGGAATTGTTACAAATAAGAATCGCGAGTCATTCAAAAATATTTTTTTTTTACACCCCTTATATGTACACACACACTTATACGGTATGTGTACACACACACACACACACACACACACACACACACACACACACACACACACACACACACACACACACAGATGCATCCTCATCCCAGCAGCCGTCTGTCCTCATTCATTTCTCCTCAGTGCCACCTGGCCTCAGTGTGGAGCTAGAGGAGAAGTTAAAGGTCAGAGTAGTTAAAGTATGTGCAGCTGCCACGTGTGCTAGCCTTGTCATGTGAACCGCGTCCCAAAAAAAAGGGGCGAAGTACTGCGGCGTCTTGCAGGATTAAGGTGGACACTGACCTGTGCTTGTTAACGCTAGGTGCCATGTTTGTTGACTGTTAATCACACACCCTGACCCCACCCCTAGGTCACGTCAGGCTTTAAGTCCAAGTCCATGGCGGCTGCGCTCCCCCCACCCTTCCTGGACCCGCTCTTCTCCATCTCCCTCATGGAGGATGGTGAGCTAAGGCAGCTTGTGCTGGAGATCCTGCACAACATCATCGATCGCCATGACAACCGAGCTAAACTGCGCGGCATCAGGTAGTAACTTCAGGTACCTCTTGCAGGTAGTACCTTAAATAATGCGAAATGTCTTCTGAAGGATCATTCCCAACGTGGCTGCACTGAAGATCAAGAGAGAAAAGATCTCCAAGCAGGATGTGGCCTTCATGAAGAAGGTTGGTCACTATAGTCTGTTGCTATGGATACCGACCATCACATTATTGTATGGTTCCCCCCACTGCAGCACGGCCAGCAGCTGTACCGCCACATCTACCTGGGCTGCAAGGAGGAAGACAACGTGCACAAGAACTTTGAACTGCTCTTCACCACACTTGCCATCCTCACCATCGAGCTCGCCAGCGAAGAAGTGGTCATCGACCTCATCCGACTCAACATCGCTTTGCAGGTGATGGAGCTTTCTAGAAACTTGCTGGTCACGTGACTGGTAGCATTAGGTGGAATCATCGAATGTGTCGCCAGGATATGGTGCTGGCCAATGAGGAGAACATGTCTATGTCTCTCCGCTGCGGCGTGATGGCATTGGTGGCGGCATACCTCAACTTCCTGAGCCAGATGATTGCCAACCCGTCTTTCTGCCAGCACGTCAGCAAGGTGACTCCCATCCCCTCGGAATCTTCCGCTGTACTGTGCGTTGACGGGTCCTTGCCTTCTCGCTTTCAGGTGATTGAGCTGAGGAACATGGACGCACCATATCTTCTGCCAGAGCATATCTTTAGGGACAAGTGCACGTATGCGTCCTGATTTTGAATTTTTTTTTCAACTTTGCAGCTTTGGAGAAAATGACGCTTTCGCCATTTTGTCTTACAGCCTTCCTGAGTGTTTGGATAAGGAGGAGCGAGCGCTGTACTTCCAGACCACTGAGATAACCGAGTGCCTGGCTGGTCCAGGATACAACGCTGAGAGACTGTCCATCCCTTACGTCCCTCAAGTCACAGGTACAAATACAAGTCACCATCAGTGCTTCTCTTTAGTCTTATCCGGTCACGCACAGTATGCCTCACATGGGATAGGCCTGAAAACAACCGTGAAGTCCAATCCAAGTTCTTTCTGTGTAAAAGTCTGCAAAGTTCTGGAAGATTCCAGACTGCAAAAGAACATCTGATTGTTGTTTTCCTCTCTCAGTGCTTTACACAGTGGGAAAAATTCTGCACAGGTGCAAACAGACGTCACAAGGTAACCATAGCAACTGTAGGACAGTGACAGGCAGTAGAACCCACAGAACCTTTTAGATGTTCCCATCGTTTAGTCACTTCTTGTTTGCTACGTTAACGCCACCACTCTGATCGTTTGTTCTCGCGGCGCACCTGTACTGGACATATGGTGAGTATTCCATTATTGGGGATGTAGAAGGTACTTTCAGGTTGGGTTAGATTTTGAGTTATATTACAGTTAGGGTTAGACTTTTTGAGTGATCATTTTCAAAGCTTTTATATCACAAAAACATGTATTTGTTTTTTTTCCCTACTTTTTAAAGGAACCATTGAATACAAATGACAGTGATAACCTTTTAGTATTTTTTTTAATCAAAAACTACTAGATTGAAATGAGTGTATCTTATTCTTAGCAAAATTCTAATTTGAATAATGTTGTTCTTTTTAGACCAAATATAAATTGTACTTTAAATGGAATAATTTTCAAAGAATTTAATTGAGAGCTTCCTCTGGAAAGCAATACTTCTGTCTTGAATAAAATACTTCTGTAAATAAAATGTAGTAATATTTATTGTATGCAAATAAATGATCAAGTAAAACATTGAGAAGACTAAAGTTTCAGTTAGTGGATAAACGCCGGCTTTTTCAGTCGCACATCTCGGCGGTGTGCAGAGCGACTGCTTTAGTGATCTCTCTCCACTGGGCTTCTTTCTCATCATACATGGTAAACAAATAATTGAATTGCTAATGAATTATTATTTAACAAATGTAATTAATTACTAGGGAAAGTTGTAATTATTGCGTTACTTTAAAATAAATTCCAATATCTGGCTTTTGCAGTTGAGAAACTTTTCATATTGGAGCAGAGTGTGAGTGTGTACCTTTAAAAGGCGGTGCCTTTTGCCAAGTGAAGTCAGCGCCCAGACAGAGCAGCAGCTCACTTGTGTTTATCAGCTTAGCAGTTGCAGTTTGTTGGTAGTTACAGTGCTGTGTTGAATGTTTTTACTAGATTGTGGTACCATTGGTTAATAAAGAGATTGATTATGCTTTCATGGTTGTCACATCTTCTGTTCCACAAAGGGGGTATTGTTTGGATTGCAAACTGAAGCTTGTCACTGTAATCATTGATTTGTTCCCTCGTAGACCGTAATAGTGTGTACCGTATTTTTCGGACTATAAGTCACAGTTTTTTTCATAGTTTGGCCGGGGGTGTGACTTATACTCAGGAGCGACTTATGTGTGAAATTATTAACACATTACCGTAAAATATCAAATAATATTATTTAGCTCATTCACGTAAGAGACTAGACGTATAAGATTTCATCGGATTTAGCGATTAGGAGTGACAGATTGTTTGGTAAACGTATAGCATGTTCTATGTGTTATAGTTATTTGAATAACTCTTACCATAATATGTTACGTTAACATACCAGGCACGTTGTCAGTTGGTTATTTATGCGTCATATAACGTACACTTATTCAGCCTGTTGTTCACTATTCTGTATTTATTTTTTATTTCCTTTCAAATGTCTATTCTTGGTGTTGGGTTTTAGGGTTTTATCAAATAAATTTCCCCAAAAAATGCGACTTACACTCCAGTGCGACTTCTATATGTTTTTTTTCCTTCTTTATTATGCATTTTCGGTCGGTGCGACTTATACTCCGGAGCGACTTATACGCCGAAAAATACGGTACGTGTGCGTGTGTTTGTTGCCTGCTCTGTGTCATATTGCCTATTTCTATTTGATATCAAGTTCATTTTCGTGTTCAGTGCTGGCTGTTTCTTTCATTAGTAAAAAGGTATTTCTTGCATTGAACTTGTTGCGCTTCAGACGCTGTCATGTTTAAATAAAACCTCATCAAAAGTAGCGTGCCACGTTACACCAAAACACTGATCATCATACATGTTACTTTGTGTAAATGATTGCACCACAGTGAGCTGCTTTTAGCGGGAGTTTGTTATTACGGTCTTGTTCGACTCGTAAACAGCTGCATTTCCCGCACTCGACCGGAGGCTTCGGTTTTAGATGCAGGAATAAGTTTGTTGTTCTGCTGTCTTTTTTTCCATAAACTTGTGCAGTGATTTGTTCCACGCTTGTAGGCACTAACAACACTTTTCTTTTCTTTGGAACAAAGTCTTGCTCTCGTTACTGTTAGCATTAGCCATGTTTTGCTAGGTTTGTGAATCTCCCTAAGGAAGAAAGGGAGATTTTTTCAATCGTATGGAACAAAAAATCGATATATCGCCCAGGCCTACTTTGGAGATGACTGTTGAATGTCCAGAAATGGCGTGAACTTAAATAATATTTTGGATTGACAGAGTTCTGTCATTGTTCAAAGACTACACTCATCCTCAAATATACTACATTATGAATTATTGTACACGGTGTACCTGGTTACCTCAAGAAGAAACAGAGCCGAAGTTATTTTTTGTGATTTTGATGATGTCTTCACTGTGTGGTGTCCTCGTTCTGCAGATGAAGACCGCCTTACCCGGAGGAAGAGTTTTGTGGACACCGTCTCATTGCAAGTGGACATCATGTCCAATAATCTTCCTGATAAGGTCAGTTCTAAAGACGTGCTTCTGCTCAGAACTGGTCCAGGTCCACTTCAATGAGCGCTGGTGGGACGTCTCTAATGGCACGTGTATTTCACACCTTCCTGTGTGTTTGCAGTCACAGCTAGCTGAGGAGATCACCTTTGAGACCCTGAAGAAAGCCATCGGTAAGATGCAAGCCCGCTAATGCACACCTCCATTACAACACCCTCTGATGATGTGCGTGCGTGTAATGCTCAGACACAAGCGGCCTAGAGGAGCAGGAACGCGAGCGGAGACGTCAGGTGATGGAGAAATTCCAGAAAGCTCCGTTTGAAGAGCTCGCCGCCCACTGCGAGTCGAAGGTACTACAGCGTGATTTTGTTAAAAGTTGTTCATGTGATGTGTCTGCTGATGTGTGTCTTTGCACAGGCCAACATGCTGAACGAGCGTTTGGCGCACATCTTTGAACTCACCATCAGGTCAGTGGTCTTTCAAAAGGTTCATCATGTCGTCATGATGCGAGCATAGCAAAAAGCTAATCACACGACACACTGACAAGCGTCAAAATGCTCAGGTCATATGACCCCCCGTTGTCCCCGCCCCTTACAGGCCGCCGCCCAGTCCTTCCGGAGTGGTGTCAGTGTCATCAGGCCACGCCCAGAACCAGTCTGTGCCCGTATACGAGATGAAGTTTCCAGACCTTTGTGTCTATTGAGACGGTCACCATGGAAACCTGATGCAGCCCCTTGGGGGGAAGCAGCACTTGAAAATGACATTCATCAGAAAGTGTCAACTTACTGAGCCAAATTAATAATGATTGATTGTAGAAGCTCGCCTTTCAATCATTCGCCACCACGCCCATCGCCTCCACAGTGCGCTCCCACGTGCATGCTCTTATAAGATGCATTCACTGACAACATTTCATGTTTGGACTTTTGAGAATCACGGAGATGAAAAGAGGTATAAAGACGAGTAGAGTTTGACTGACAGGGGGCGGAGCTACAGCTAATGGTATTGTGTAGGAGAGTGTGAGGGACTCGTCTGACAGAACTTTCCACAGCGTCAACGTAACAATCAGGACGCTGAGTCAGCAGTGCAAAGGTAGAGATCAATAAAGATTGTGAGCAGGAAGTTGTCAGATGGTTGGCCAGGATTTCAAAATAAAAGCTGGAATCTAAATGAATGTTTGAATAGCGCTTCAACAGATGCTGTAAGACAAATAGACTTTTATTTGATGCAGTAGAAAATTAGTACCAAGATTTAAGTTAGGCAAGATAAATGTAATTTTAGCACTAGATTGTCTATTTTTCTATCACTGCCTACCAGATGAAAGTATTTTATTGCACTATGTTGCTAACACTTCGAGAATGTTTTCTCCATCACTCTGGGCTCTTTAGATGTACTGTTGTAGAGTAACCGCCGATCGATGCCCACAGATCTGTGCTCCACCATGCTGCATTCAAGACCCATTCATGTGTACGAAATGTCCGTCGTGATTTTAAGCACTAGATGGCGCCGAGGCCAAACTCAGCACTGCTTGTCACAGGGTACTTCTGACTTAGTCAAAAAAAAGTTTTCCATGTCGGCGGCAATCTTCGTGAAAAATGTTTGTTTGACGTCAGTAAAGTAATAAAGTTGATATTTGAGCACCAGTCTTCAGTGACATCAGCCCATCAGAGCGCTCAAGTTGCACAAATCTAAAAGTACTTTTTTTTTTTTTCTTCAAAAATGTGTTTCATTTCTTTGCTTTCAATTTTACTCATCTTCTTCCTCCTCCTCTTCTTCTTCTTCCTCATCTTCCTCGTCCGGCCTCCCTTGGTTCAGACCTGCACTCGGCCTGTGGGTGTGGCTTTGTATCGCACGATGGGTGACCCCTCCTTGATAGCTGTGAGGGGGAGGAGTTTGAGGCTTCTCTACACTTTCCTCGCTGAGGACAAAACAAGATCAAAGGATCACGTAACGTATGTCTGTTGCTAGGCAGCGGCCAATCAGAGAGCTTTTTATTCATGATGTCAATTTAGGAACTAAAACCTCGATCATTTTGTTTCACCTGTCATTGCGTCCATGTGCAAGAGGCGTGTCCAGCTCCGCCAAGCCGGAGTCCCCGCCCAGCTGCTCTTCGCTAGACTGAGATGGAAGTCTGGGGTTGCTGGGGGGTCTGCTGACACGGCGGCAGAGGGGCGCGGGGCCACCGCATTTGGGCGGTGCCGGCAGACTGTGGTCAAGGCGGGCCGCCGCCATGCACTCGGCGGTGGTTCTGTGGCACGAGCACTGCAGCCTGTCACACACGGACACGCCCTGACCTGAACACAGCATGACGTGGTAAGTTCGCAGCAATAACACCAAGCATCTGCTTTGGACTCACATCGCGGCTTCCTGTCTGTGCACGACACGTGCGAACTCAGCTTCCTGTCGGCGCCACAGCCCAGCGAGCGGGTCTTCTTGAGACAACACCGGTGAAAGAAGCAACACCTGGCAGGAGAACACAAGCAAAGTCCCGAGTGGAAAGCAGACACTTAGTAACAAAGTCTCTTCTACCTGTCCAGGCGATCCACAGGTTGGCCACCGCCCTCCTGGCCGCAATAGCAGCCGTACTTCTCGTACTCGTGCGGACATCGCCCGGTCAGACAGAGCAGCATCTCGCCCAGCGCCGGCATGGAGCGCCGTGCTCGCCCGTCTTTGGCATACACGTAGAAGGAGGTGGTGCTGCAATCTGTGGAATAAACACCAGAAGGTACACCTTGGCTTCAAGGAGAGCGCCAGCAAATGTTCTCATTTACCTGGACCGTTCGACTCGGTCTGGACTTCTGTTAGACCGGCTGAGTCCGGCAGGGACCACGTGAAGAACGGCACGGCCCTCTTGTGACCTCCCTCCTGGTCTGAGGAACAAACATGGACAACTGACAATAGACTGTTGTCTTGGCGATCGTCATCCATTTACAGCGGAACCTCTGTTTACGAGCCCCTCTATTTCCCAACTTTTTGATTATGCAAACTTTTGTATCGGCCCAGGTATGCATCTGTGTGCGAACCATGTCTGTGTCCGAACGCCTCATTATGTCATTCATTTCCGTGCCTGCAGACATGTATCATTGTAGCGGAAGCGGAGCCTTCTACTCACTTTCTACACAAGACTTACTCACTTGTCAGCGCTTCAGTATGTGTGCCTTTTGAGTGTTTTTTCCTCTTTTGAATAGGTTTGTTATTTTTGCTAACCCAAAACGAGTCCTAAAAAGCCAACAGACCAGCCCCGCACCCACGTCTTTCTCTCTTCCTCTGCCTGCTCCTTTTAATTCAGCTCCTTGTCGAAGAGGGTGGATTATACTTTTTAAAAAGTTTATTATTATTGTAGCGGGGCAGCACGGTGGCAGAAGGGTTAGTGCGTCTGCCTCACAATACGAAGGTCCTGAGTAGTCGTGAGTTCAATCCCGGCCTCTGGATCTTTCTGTGTGGAGTTTGCATGTCCTCCCCGTGACTGCGTGGGTTCCCTCCGGGTACTCCGGCTTCCTCCCACCTCCAAAGACATGCACCTGGGGATAGGTTGATTGGCAACACTAAATTGGCCCTAGTGTGTAAATGTGAGTGTGAATGTTGTCTGTCTATCTGTGTTGGCCCTGCGATGAGGTGGCGACTTGTCCAGGGTGTACCCCGCCTTCCGCCCGATTGTAGCTGAGATAGCTCCAGGGCCCCCCGTGACCCCGAAGGGAATAAGCGGTAGAAAATGGATGGATGGATGGATTATTGTAGCAATATGGTTAAGGATTTCTGATCATTTGGGAGGGCACCATGGTGGCTTGTGTGTCATATGTTGCCAGAGTAGTGCATACAGCACAGTTCTGCTTGTTTTTAAATAGAAAGTTGATCCATAACACCCCGAAGGGAATAAGCGGTAGAAAATGGATGGATGGAGTTGATCCATAACCCCGGTGTTATGTGTGTGTGATATACAGTACTGTGTAGCATTTTATATTGCGCTCAAATTTTACAAACCTTGACCAAAATATGGACTGGAACCCATTATTCATGTCTGCATTGTTTCTCATGGGTAACTCTTTTCACTATACGAACTCTTCGATTTACGAACCATGCTCAAAAACCACTTAAGTTCGTAAATCGACTCGAAAAAAATAGACTCACCTTCTGATTCTGGATTCTCATCCTGGTCCTCACACTCCACTTTGTCTGTGGAGGTTCTGGTTCTGTCCTGTGTGTCCTCCTCAGGTAGTGTGGTTCTGGTGGACGTGCTGAGCCCATGTGTTTTTTGCACTGTGGTGTGCGGGGTCAAAGTGGTTGTTGTTGGGTGCTTAGAACCTGGACAGAGTTCACTGTGAAGCACAACATGCGTGTCAGACTAGAACTTTGGACTCACCGTCTTCATCAGCGTCATGATCCTCTTCATCCTGGTCTTCCTCAGAAGAGGCCGACGCCGTGGTTCTCTGCAGCGAGACGACTGAAAACGGTGCCGGCGGAGATGTGGCCACGTCGCTCAATTCTCCTTCCAGAGATGACTCCGCCTCCTCGTCTTGCCGTGTGTCGTCATGCAACCACAGTTCTGCAAAAACACTTCCGCACTCCTAATTCCTACAATTTTGGCGCGTGACTGTCAAAGGCGGCTATGGGACCTCGCTGCTGGGGGCCGCTGACAGATGCCTTGTCTTCTTCCAGCTCACGAGCGGTTCCGTTCATTTCCTGTTCTTCCTCCTCTTGGAGCGCCTCCCACTGGTCTGGAGTCAGAAATCTGTCAGTGTGATGTTCTTTGGGTCGTTCAAACAGTCATATCTACTACCAGCAGGGGGTGTTATGGAGTCCGTTTCCATCTGCTGGCTGTAGTTGTTGGCCCCGCCCACTGCATCCAGGTCCAACTTTTCTGCAGGCACACACAACAGAAGCGACATGTGACTTATTCTAATAATTGTAATGAGCATTCATTCCTGTTACCTGCTGTAAGGTAGGAAGAGTTTGACGCAGGAAAGAAGCTGAGGGATTCGTTAACTGCGACGTCTTGGCCGAGCAGGAAGTCTGCAAAATAAAGCCTGCTCAGTGGCCTTGTGGTTAGAGTGTCCGCCCTGAGATCGGTAGGTCGTGAGTTCGAACCCCGGCTGAGTCATACCAAAGACTAAACAAATGGGACCCATTACCTCCCTGCTTGGCACTCAGCATCAAGGGTTAAATCACCAAAATCATTCCCAAGTGCGGCTACCGCTGCTGCTCACTGCTCCCCTCACCTCCCAGAGGGTGGAACAAGGGGACTTTAACTTTAAAGACATGTCAGCTTCATCTTGTACTTTAATGCTAGTATGTGACACATTGTTACCTGTTTGGTTGGCAGGTGAGCAGGAGGAGGCGTGGCCACCTCTTAAGGTGCGGTTGTAGGTGTTGTGAGTCAGGCAGTGAATGGCAGCCTGGTCACATGCACACAGCGTCCGCTGGCACCAGTCGCCATCTCAACACCGACAGCGCCAAGAACTTAGTTGGCTAACAGCTAGCTTAAACTTTTGGTGCAGTCGTCTACCTGAGGTACAGGTGGTGTTGGCGGCCTCACAGGTGAGGTTGCTGGGAAGGGGCGCCGGCTGTGGACTGCAGGGGGCAGCGATGCGGTAACACAGCCTGTGAGTCTCACAGCAGCTGCAGAGATGAAGAACAGACATCATTTCCTCCTGGTCAGAATTTCACCCCACCGTACGTTTCAAACAGTGTAACCTACAGGTCCAGCGGGTCGGCGGCGCCCCCAGCTGGCTGGTACCTGCAGGAACAGCCATAGTCCTCCAGGTCACCAAGACACAGCCCGCTCGCACAGCGCAGCTTCAGTGCGAAGCTCACCACTGACGGAAGGTTCTGGAAGAGGGCGTGCAGCCATGTGAAGCGCACGCCCAGGCAGTCTGCAACAACAGAACCATGCCACAACAATAGAACCCTCTGAGATGTTCTTGTATCAAAACATGGACCTCACCCGTCATCATTGTCATCATGTGACCTGGAGAACCGTCTTCCCACTCTGAACACAAGAGGGCGCCAACGGACTGAGCTGAAGTAAGTACACAAAAAAATCTAAAAGTCCATTTGAACTGTGTGTGTGTGTGTGTTCTTGTATTGCTTCCATTCTTGGGACATCAACAAGGCAAAGTACCTTCCATATGAGGACCGGTGAACAAGTCAGGACCCAAATCATGGTCTCAATACGGAAAACCATTGCATCTAATAGAGAGCCAAATACTAGAGTCCGTGAACATTGCTCCAAAGTCAGGATTTTATTGTTGATTTAATGTGCATACAAAAGTAAACATTGACAGGTGTAAAGGCAGCAATATATGATAAAACAAGACGGCAGCTAAAGAAGGACTTCCCTATTCATCCCAGAAAAAACCTGCCAGGTGAACAGCTGATTTTACGACTTCCGGTGCGGTCGTAGGATGAACAAATACACTACAGTACTAAGACTATAGTGGCCATTAACAGTTGGCTTCTACAGCTGGGTTGCCCAAAGTGCGGCACAGGGGCCATCTGTGGTCTGTGACTCGTTTGTCACCGGCCTTAAGCACATTACAAAAAATACAGATCTTATTTGCACCCCTGGTGGTGAAATCGTATCAACATTAGGGTGGTCCCAAAAAGGAGGGATTTTTCAAATTGACTGTGTGTCGGTTTTAAAAGTGCTCCCCCTATGGTCAACATATGAAATAACAAGTGTGTGTAAAAATGTGAAGTGCTCCCCCTCTGGCCAACATATGTAATAAAAAGTGTGTGTAAGAAATTGAAATGTACTGTAATAACTTGAAGTAAATAATGAAGAATAAAAACCAACTACAAACAAAAAATTCGAAAAACATACTTTTTTAATGCACAATGGCGACATTTGTCATATAAAATTCTGACGTTTATAACATTACCAATTTTTTTTGTTGTTCTTGTAAAATAGTGACATTTTTTGAGTAAAATTATGACCTTTGTCATAATTTTTCCAAATAAAAATTCCGATTATTATTATAATGTTGCCAACATTTTTTTAAGGTTTCTTAAGAAATTTTGACTTTTGTCGGGTAAAATTATGACTCTTTAAATAAAATTTAAACATTTTTAAAAAAAAATTGTAAGATTGCGACTGTTGAGTAAAATTCCAACTTTTATCATAATATTGCACAAATGTTCAGTTTTTCTTGTAAAATTTTGACTTGTGTTGAGTAAAATTATGACTTGTATTATACTACTGCCAAAGTTCTAAGTTTTTCTTGTGAAATTGTGACTTTTCTTGTGAAATTCCAACTCATTTTTCACAGCAAGCTTGTTTATGTTCGCATAGTTTGTATATATTATTAATGTTGTAAATACAAATCTTCATATATCTAAAAAGAGTGGTCCTAAAGAGGTAGGCATTTTTCGCAGGTCTCAAGAAGGTAACAAATACAAGAGTGTGTGTGTGTGTGTGTGTGTGTGTGTGTGTGTGTGTGTGTGTGTGTGTGTGTGTGTGTGTGTGTGTGTGTGTGTGTGTGTGTGTGTGTGTGTGTGTGTGTGTGTGTGTGTGTGTGTGTGTGTGTGTGTGTGTGTGTGTGTGTGTGTGTGTGTAACTGACCACATGTGAGCGTCGGCAGCGTCAACAAGAACATCAGCATCATGGTTCCTACACAACAGCTCACGTTTAGAACATTCTATGGTGAGGATGGTTCAAGAGGGGTTTATAGCCGATTTCGCGGTCTGTCCTGGGACCAGTGGTCCCTACAACTCGGGGCATCAATGTCCTTTTGGTTCTGGACGTTTTGGGAGCTCGATTAGCTGGATAAATTTTAGAGATCATTTTATTTTGACTGTATTGCACACCACGTCTTAATTATTGTGATTATTTGTCGGTATATTGAATTGCAGATCGGATCAAGTTGCTGTCTGGTCCCTACCACTAGGGGCGCTAAAGACACTGGACCGGATGCTGGTCTAAGGCCTCATGTAACAAGCTTGCGTGTGCAAAAAAACCTGCCATACGCCCCTTTTCATGGCAAAGTTGAGATAGATCAAAACTGACGTTGACGTGGAAATAGCGGCCGTACGTACATTTCTACAGGCTGTGGATACTTTGCGACACACACAGGTGATGCTGGGTAACAGTTCGGTTCGGTTGGCGGCACACGAGACAGGGGAAATCTGTCGCATATTATACAGATTTGACAGTCCTCTCCTTTATTGTAATAATACATTGAGTAAACAAACAAAAGTCAAAGTTCTTCATATCCTTTTTTTTTATTGCGCTGCATGTTTAAATTTAAAAGATTGCGTTAAACCAAATGACATAATTTTCACATGAAACTAACCTCGCTGTGCGGAGGCTAATATATGAACACATTATGTTGCAAGTTACAAAAAGTATCATACTGTGGATGGTCGTCCTTGGGAGTGGGTGGCTATATTTACTAGAAAAAGGCCCCTGGTTTGTGTTGTCCATGTCTTCTATCTGCTGTCTTGGCCAGTCAATGGTCCTTGGAGTAGTTGTTACATTTAACGCACCCGCACTCTTTCCTTGTCATGTTGGCAACACCTTGCCGAATAAAGTTAAATAAAAAAATTTATATATTTCATCAGTCACAAAATATTAATCATTAATATTAATATAAATCTTCAGGACAATGATCAATTCATTGTTAGTAATAGTTTATGAGTCAACGTGTCCATATTTTACTGACAGTTTAAACTAAAAAGCTTGTCATATAGCCTTAATCTTTGAACTATGATGTCAAATAAAAGTTGTGGAGGAAGGAACATAGCAATAATGTATACAAAAATGTAAACTTTTGTTAAAAAGTTCTAAATAAAAGAAAAGAGCTGAATCTTCATTTTGCTTCGATCAATGTTCCAAGGGGTTTTTTTGGTATGGAAAAAATGCAAAAAACACATTTCCGTTCAGGACAACTTAAAAAAAACATGAGCAACCACTTTATTAATGTTAACTTAACAGATGTATATACATTTATTTGAGATCAAGTAAGCTAAATACTGTTGGAAGTGTTAAAACTGTAACATTATTGAATACCTAAATGTCTCAGTGTATGAGCCTTTGTGGCAACTGTATCAATTCAAGTCTACAGTGTATTTGTTTCTAATGTAAAGCAGCGCTAAGTTATCAATAATTATGATGTTATGTGTCAAAATAATACGATCTGTAATTTTTATCCAGCTAAGAGCGGCCAAAACGCGACAAGTTTCACTAGCGCCCCTAGTGGTAAGGACCACTGGTCTGCCAGTCAGCAATTTGATCCGATTTGATCACAATCATTTTGTGGTGTGCAGTACAGTCAAAATACCAAAACGTCCAGAAAAGA